>NW_026985751.1:0-12551 GCF_018555375.3 Anguilla rostrata | reverse complement strand
CAAAGTAGATTTCCAACTAGAGATGCACAATAAGAAAATTCTGGGCCAACTGATATTTGTCTGACCATATTGGCTGATGTTACCTCCCCGTTTTACATTTTGCATACAAAGTGCAACCTGGTTTCCACATTCAAGGAAGTAGGTAATCACAGACAGCAACTTAAGATGGAGAAAATAGCATTTTATTTGTATGACAAAATACTAAAAGTGGTTTACTTTATTATTAAGCAGAGAGCATGAGTCTAGAGAGGTACAGAGTCTCTGTGGAGCTTTGCTTGGGTGTTTGGTGTTTGTAAAAATGATAAATGAAAAATAAATAAAAGGTTCAGATGACTATGATTAGGCCATTTTGATTTTTTTTTTTTTTTTTTTTTTTTGAGGTGGGCGTTTTTTCTTAATTACAGCACTGCAGATGCATCGTCTCTCTGACACGCGTTACGCCATCATAGCGGCCAATCATACCAGCTGTAATCACAGCATCAGGCAGTCACCCGCCAGTCCATTTTAAGGCATTATCAGCCGAAACCGACCCCCAGCGCTATCGTGCGTTCTTCTGCCCCGCCAGCCGAACTGTGACCACACTTTCCTCCTCTAAAGGTGGGCGTGGCCAGTCTCCCCTCCTCCTCCAACCACGCGCCAGAAGAATGGCCCCAGGCGTTCCGCCGCTGAAAGGGTTGTGTGTGTGGTGGGTTTTTGGGGGAATGTGAGTGCTGAGTCACCCTGACTCTGCCTGCTACAAGGCTAACCATAGCGCCATCTCCTGGCCGTGAACACTGTCCTCCATTACAGCCGCTGTGCAGGCTCTCATTCCTGCCTTTAAAGAGTCTCTCGCGTGACGATAATGTGTGCTTTTTCAGATTTATGAACAGGAAAATAATTAGATTTCCTTTAGATTTCCTCTAGATGTGAAGGGCGTAATTTCTAAACGGGAGAGCTGGAGGTCTGACAGGTCATCGCCATTCTGTAGTGGACGTTTGCGTGATCGTCAAATTTAATTGCGCCTAAACAGATGCCCCCTGATTGGTTAAAATGTAAATGGTGAGGTCATTCACACTGGCGATATGGTCTTTGAAAGACCGATTCCAAAGCCTCCAGCTTTAGGTGGAATAAAGACTTAGTTGATTTCAGGATAAAAGGAAACACTAAAATCTGGACCTAATGAAATAGGCTCAGCATTTGCTGCCTTTGATGGTTTTTGAAAAAATATCCATTGGAAATTATGATTTTGATTGGACAGGGTTTTAAGTACGTTCAACCATCTTCTGGAATTTGCACCCCTCTTGCTAATTTCAAAGCGGTAACTGGTTAATTAACAGTATTTAGAGTCTTGTTTTTCGACACATGCAGGTCTCCAGTGTTTGTAAATTCTGAAAGTACACATTGTTGTTTTTCGTTTGACTCCTTCTTGCAGACATAACAGTGAATGCAGTTTGTAAATAACCAGTAACCCAAGTATCTTGTTTCAAATTTTCTTGTGAAATTATGAGAAGAAATATGGAAATTCCTCCTAATCTGTTAGATTCAATTTATCAATGTCAGTGATTTAGCTCATTGACTATTCATGTCTATGGTTTACTTCACAAATTAATAATGCCAATGATTTAGGTAATGAGACTCTTATAATCAATGCCTTTCGGTGTATTTCCGGCTGGCGTAAGGTACTAAAACAGAAAATAACCTTTCGTCATCATCAACCCTTCTCTTAATCTGCAATTGTGGAGCCAATCTGTTTTTAACACAGAAATTCAAGATTAGAGGGAAGGTGAGTTTTTAAATCCCAAGGTTATAAATCTACTAAATATATTAAAACAATTTACTTCGGAGTCATAATATTGCTTACGATCTTGAATGCATACCAGTGTCATATGTTACATTTTTCATTAATTATTTCTCCCCACTCCTTTATTTGAAAAGCTTGTGCCACTGAGCAACACGGTCGCAACGTCAGGACGCTGTTTTAGAATAATTTATAAATTACTTTGATATATTAAATAAAATGGCGAGAGAAGCATGTCCGCGCCGTCTCGTCCTGTTTCTTGCGAGTGCTTTGATGCATCACAGCTCTGTTTCTCAGAGGGTCCTCTAATAGCCGATCGAGTGTGTATGTGCTGTGACGAACCGACTCGTAGGTCCAACACATGAAATCACGCGACAACCGAGTGAAGGAATAACAAGAATTTATTTACACAAAAACAAAAAAAGTTACCAACAAAGAACTGGCTGGAAATGCCAAAATATGCAGCGCAGTGAGTTGGCGAATTGACAAGCTAGCAAGCTACTATGCAGGTGAGTCAAAAAGGCAAGCTGGTGAAAAAAAAGAAGAGAGCTTCTGCTGGTAGAACTCGCAGTTTTTTTTTAATTTTTTTTTTTTTTAAACGCATGATCCCAGCTGACCATGGTTAAGCAATCCGCAGCCCCGCCTCCCAGCTGGAAGCGATTAAAGGTGATCGCTGGCTTCTACGAATGGCGTCAATAGATTACCTACTCGAATACAAGAAAAAAGGCGAAAACACAGGGCGGGCACCCCCCCCCCCCCCAAAAGACGTCACCAATAGGTGGCGGCACGGCCAAATCATATTTTACACAATTCATTTTTTTTTTTTACACAACAAGTTTTATTAATTGTTCCCTCCACCATCAGGCCCATCATACCGCCTCACTCATCGTGTCACCTTCTGTTCAGCATCTCCTTTAGCTCCGGTTTTCTTCCACTCTGCGTTGCGCGCCCCCACAGGATAAAGACAACAAGGCACATGCAGAGACACAGAGAAAAAACAACAGGCGGAGAGGCAAAGCGAGCTATAGGCCTATTATACAGGTGCACGGCTAAGAGCATCTGCAATTAGGTTCTCTTTTCCTTTAATATGTTTAACTTCTAGGTCGAAGGGTTGAAGAAATAAGGACCATCACATTAAACGGCGATTGTGATTAACCATAGAACGTAAATATGTAAGGGGATTGTGGTCTGTATACACCACTAACGGTCCTGGCACCGAGCTGACATACACTTCAAAGTGCCGGAGTGCTGAAATGAGAGCTAGTTTCCTGTTCTATGACCGAGTACCGGGTTTGACAAGGGGTGAATTTTCGTGAGAAATAACCAACCGGATGCTCTACGCCCAAGTCGTCTGCTTGTAGCAAAGCAGCGCCAGCGCCTACCCCACTAGCATCCACTTGTAACACAAACGGACGATCGAAACGAGGAGCAGCAAGTACTGGCGCACTGCAAAGCAAGGCTTTTGCAGATTTAAAAGCCATTTCACATTGGTCCGTCCAGTGGAAGGAAACTTTGCCACGCAATAAGTTTGTGAGCGGAGCTACCACTGTGGAAAAATTCTCACAAAACCCCCAATAGTACCCGATCATCCCCAAGAAACGCATTAGCTCTTTTTTTGAATACGGTACAGGGAAGTTGGCTATTGCAGAAACCTTCCGGCCGAACTTCCCCTTGCCCCACAACCTTACCCAGGTAAGTCACCGTCCCTTTCGCAAAAATTTGCACTTGGCTAAGTTGATGGTTAACAAGGCCTGTGCCAGGCCGTCAAACAAGGCCTCCAACCTTGTCATGTGTTGTGGCCAGGTGTCGGAACATACCACCACATCATCCATATAGGCCGCACAGCCTTCCAAGCCCTGCAACACCCGATTCATTAGCCGTTGGAATGTGCTAGGCGCATTTTTTAAACCGAATGGCATTACCGAATAGGAAAATAACCCATTATGGGTAATAAAGGAGGAGATCTCCTGAGCACGCGGCGTAAGAGGCACTTGCCAAAATCCCTTCAGCAGATCTATATTTGAGACAAATTTAGCTGACCCGACTATCTATACAATCTTCCATTCTTGGTAAAGGAAAATTATCGGTTTTAGTGACAGCGTTCACTTTACGGAAGTCGGTACAAAAACGATATGTCCCGTCAGATTTTCCTACCAAAATACAGGGAGAAGACCACTCAGAAAACAAAGGTTTAGCAATACCGTTTTTAATCATATAATCTATCTCCGTGTCCAAGTACCGTTGCTTGGGTAATGGGACTCTATAAAAACGCTGTTTTATGGGAATTGCGGAGCCCACATCAATATTATGAGTTAAAACATTTGTACGACTAGGGACATCAGGAAATAAACAAAGGTATTTTTGAACCAGGTGGAATGGTAAGGTTTAAGGAGATTAATATGACACAATTGTACTTTTTTTCTACGGTCAGGCGTAGAAATTAAATAATTCAAATCAGAAACACATTTTTCTACTTTATAAGGACCCACAAATTTGGCGTGAAAGGGATTATTAGGCATAGGTAGTAACGCCAGTACATAATCCCCAGGGTTAAAACTGCGAACCTTGGCCTTGCGATTAAACAAACGTTTCATTTTTGTTTGTGCCTCTCCTAGTGCCTTTTGGGCCGCAGCACAGGCGTGATACAGTCGGTATCGGAAGCCACTGTAATAATTTAAAATATTTTCAGGAGGTTTTGCAGTTTTCCACTCATCGGCTAACACAGCTGTAGGACCCCGAACCTCATGTCCGAAAACCAGTTCGTTAGGGCTGAACCCTAGACTTTCTTGTGCAACTTCTCTTATGGCTAACAGAAGCAAAGGAAGACCTTCTTCCCAATCTGCTCCCAATTCAGGACAGTGAGAGCGCAAGAGAGATTTCAAGGTTGAGTGAAATCGCTCTCAAGCTCCCTGACTCTGTGGGTGATAAGCAGTGGAAATGTTATGTTGCACTTTTAGTTGTTTCAACGCTTTATGGAACTGTTTGGACATAGTTTGACCCTTGATCGGTTTGGATAATCGAAGGGATACCAAAAGTTGACATAAGTGGTTAATGCCCTTTGAATGGATTTAGTGGTGATGGAGCGAAGTGGATAAGCTTCAGGATAGCGAGTACTCTGACACATTATTGTCAGGAGATAACTATGTCCTGCACGGGAACGAGGCAGCGGACCAACACAATCGGCCAAAAGATACTGGAAAGGCTTAGACACCGCTGGAATGGGACACAAAGGGGCCACTGGTAAGCTTTGGTTCGGTTTACCCGTGATCTGACAGGTGTGACAAGTTCTAATATAGTCAGCGACATTTTTCTTTAGTTTTGGCCAAAAGAATCTTCGCATCACCCAGTTAAGTTTTTCTAACGCCAGTATGGCCTGCTGTTTCGCCATGGGAAAGACGTAACACAACCTCACTGAACATAGAGGAAACAACGATCTGGACCACGTGGTCGCCAACAAATGTGTCTGTCCTCAAACCCCATTTACGGCACAATAATCCTTTATCTAAAAAATAGCCAGACTGCATGTTCTCTAATTTATCTTCTGAAACCACTTTATCAAACAGATCTTTTAAAGTAGGATCGTTCGCTTGTTCTTTAATTAGTGTCTCACGCGAGACACCGAAAAGTGAGACCGGAAAGGCGTCACCTTGTGCGCCCCCACTGGAAAACACGCCTTCCTTGACAACCGCATCAGACACATCTTTAACAGAATCAGTTTCGACTTTTATTTTATCATCACCGTTAAAATCAGTACATATGTCAGCAGCAGGAACTTCAGTCAAACTTTAACTGCAACAGGTTCGGTTTCACTGAATTTTCTCGCTGTTCATTTAATTCAACAGCGGGGGTAGGCATAGCAATGTCTGGCATAGACCTTACTGCTGTAAGCTCTTTGGATTCCAAATCACCAAAGATAGTGTCCCCGAGACCATACAACAAGGTATCATTTTTATTTTCCACCGCACATTTGCGAGTCATAGAACGTGTAACGGCACATGAAGTAAAAACTTTCGGGAATTGCTTATCCACTTCGTCTTCATACTTGTGCGGATTGTCTGTTACCACAGGGAAGAGTGCGCCACCTACCGCATGACCAGCTAGGTCATTCCCGAGCACAACAGACACACCTTCTACTGGTATCTCAGGACAAACTCCCATCACAACCTCTCCGCTCACCAGTTCTGAAGACAAAGTAAGCGTATGTAATGGAACAGTTGTATATCCTACCACAGTCTGAATAATAACACTGCGGCCAGTATACGAGTCCGCAGAGAAAGGCAAAACGTTAGCCAATATTAAACTTTGGGAAGATCCCGTATCTCTCAAAATATTCACTGGCTTCTTATCATTTTTCAATGAAACCACTCCACTGGAAATGAAAGGAGTGTAAGCAGAGGCTTTGCCTCAAATCAATGACTTGTCTTTTTGATCAACTGAGCAAGGAGGAGAAATTAGCTGAGAATTTGACTTTACCATAAGACCTACATATTTAAGGTCTTTACGGTTTTTACTAGGACATTCGTTTATCCAATGTCCTTTTTCGTGACACCCATGACAGGAGCGAGTGAGGATCAATTTCCCATCAGTGCCAGCTGCTACTTTCGCCTGGGATGAACTGCCTCTCTTGGAGGTAGACTGACTAAAACCATACCCGGAAGACTGCGAACGAGAACCAGAACCCCCTTGGAAATCCCCCCCCGAGAGGAACCACCACGGAAGCCTCGATTTGCAAAACTACCTTTCCTGATAAGAACAAACTCATTGGCTAATACTGCCGCTTCAGTTGTGGTACAGGCTTTACGCTCAGTTACGTAGGTGGCAACATCCTCTGAAACTAATTTTTTAACTGTTCCAAAGTTATTAAATCACGCAGTTTCTCATAAGTATCGGCTCCAGTTGCATTACACCACTGTGTGAAATGGAGTAACATTTCATGGGTAAACTCTACATGGGTTTTACCCTCTCCACGCCTCCATTTTCAAAACTTTAAACGGGATGCCTCAGGCACCATCTCATAACTTTTCAGAATGGCTTCCTTAACAGCATCATAAGACAATGTTTGTTCCTCACTAAGAGCAGAATACGCCTCTTGAGCTTTACCGACCAAGACAGACTGCAGCATAACGATTTAATCATTTTCAGGCCATTTACAAATTTTAGCAAGTTGCTCAAATAAAACAAAAAAAGTGTCCGGATCCTTCTCAGAAAATTTTGGAAGGAGTCTTAAATTACGGGCAATGTCAGTGTGATTACCCGCGGTCGGATTCAAAGAATGTCTCTGAGAGCTTTGCTCTTATAATCGGTCACGCTCTAAAGTCAGATTAGCTTGTATGCGGACTTTTCAATGTGGACCTCAATTTCTCCAATTCAATTTCTTTTTCTCCTCGTTTCATTTCAATTTCTCTCTCTTTCTTTCTCTCTCATTTTTAATTCTAGTTCTCTTTCTTGTTTCATTTTAATTCTAGTTCTCATTTCAAAATCATATTATTTCATTTTTTTCCAACGAAGTCTGTTCCTGAAATGACCGTTCCGGTTCTGACTCAGACCCAGATGCGTACTCCGATCCAGATACCGGATCCGGTACGGGTTTTATCCAAAACACTATACCCTGTTCTGAGGCTAGTTGACGTGCCAGATCACGCAACTCCTCTTTCTTTTGTGTGGATGTGGGAGTACCACCCCAAAAAACTACCAGTTATTTTAACTCTGCTGTACTAAAGGTCAAAAACACTGTATCTGAAGGTTCTTGAATAAAATTTTTAACCTTCTCACTCTCGACTTTTGTAATTTCCTGCGCCATTATGAAATTAACAGTTTTCACCGCTTTGAAAAAATGAACACTAAATGCAACACACGCCATCAGCACAAGGGGGAGAGAAACACCATTCAACGCAAACTAGCCTTAACCGAGTTGCCCAGCTAACTAAGCTTCGCCTGTACGTGCGACTTTACGGGAGGATTTTAATCACTGAGCCCGTCGATGCAACACATTATGCCACACAGTGGACGGTGAACCCGAGCACAATCGGCTTCTTCCGTGGCCACACGAAAACAACAAACTAAAATAAACAAATGTTAGTTCGCCATTTAGAGGTTAACTGCTTCAGCCTAACAGGGCAACACTCGCATACGGGTTTCTCACCCTCGCCCAGAAGCGTCGGAAGCACAGAGCAGAGCACACAAAACACAACTCAACGTTTTTTTAAAACGTTGCACCGAGTGTCATAAGGAAATCTCCAGCATCCAAACCCAAACTAAATTCCAGCCAACAGGTGATTGACATTCAAAACACCCGATACACTTTATCATCATTATAGCTCACGTTACACTTAAGCCAACCAAACAAACATTAGACACTAGCAACTGCAGCAAATGCCCACACAAACCATTGACCTTAAATTTGAAATTACCACGAAGTGTTCAAACAATTTCACAGAAGCGCGAACTTGTACACAGCTTCTTCTTATGAACTTACGAACTTCTTCGACCAATACTGCAAGTCGTTTGCATTCGCAACCCGACTGCCAAAATGCGAGAATACCCACTTGTTTCCTAGACAGAAACAAGATCCCGGACGAGCCCCCAATTTCATATGACGAACCGACTCGTAGGTCCGACACATGAAATCACGCGACAACCGAGTGAAGGAATAACAAGAATTTATTTACACAAAAACAAAAAAGTTACCAACAAAGAACTGGCTGGAAATGCCAAAATGTGCAGCGCAGTGAGTTGGCGAATTGACAAGCTAGCAAGCTACTATGCAGGTGAGTCAAAAAGGCAAGCTGGTGAAAAAAAGAAGAGAGCGCTTCTGCTGGTAGAACTCGCAGTCTTTTTTTTAAAACGCATGATCCCAGCTGACCATGGTTAAGCAATCCGCGGCCCCGCCTCCCAGCTGGAAGCGATTAAAGGTGATCGCTGGCTTCCACGAATGGCGTCAATAGATTACCTACTCGAATACAAGAAAAAAGGTGAAAAAACACAGGGCGGGCGCCAGGCGTGACAGCGCATGTGTGCGTGTGTGTGTGTGTGTGCGTGAGTGCATGAGTTTGTGTGTGTGCGCGTGCGTATGTGTGAATGTGTGTGGATGTGAGTGTGTGTGTGAGAGAGAGAGAGTGTGTGTGTGTGCATACGGTTATGAGTGTGTACGTATGCATGCGTGTGTGCGTGAGAGTGAACTGGTGAATGTGTCTGTGTGTGCGAGAGATTGTGTGTGTTCATGTGTGTAGGTGTGTTTGTGCAAGTGTGTGATTAGGTGTGTGAGAGAGTGTGTAAGTGTGAGTGTGTGTGCACGAGTGTGTGCGTGCGTAGGTGTGTGAGAGTGTGTGCATG
This sequence comes from Anguilla rostrata, assembly GCF_018555375.3. Lineage (NCBI taxonomy): Eukaryota > Metazoa > Chordata > Actinopteri > Anguilliformes > Anguillidae > Anguilla > Anguilla rostrata. The sequence goes on along the minus strand of NW_026985751.1, from coordinate 3,442 downwards.
AGTGTACATCAGTGTGTGTATTTGTGAGTGTGTGTGCATAAGTGTGAGAGAGAAAGGGTGTGTGTGTAGGTGTGGGTGTGTATCTATGTGTATCTGAGTGTGTGCGTGTGTGTGAGTGGGTATATGAATGTGGTGTGTGTGTGTGTGTGTGTGTGCGTGTGTGTGAGTGGGTATATGAATGTGGTGTGTGTGTGTGTGTGTGTGCGTGCGAGTGTATATGCGCATGTGTGTGCGTGTATGCGTGTGTGTGAGTGGGTATATGAATGTGGTGTGTGTGTACGTGTGTGTGTGTGTGTGCGTGCGAGTGTATATGCGCATGTGTGTGCGTGTATGTGCACGTGCATGTTTGTGTGTGCATGTTTGTGTGTGCGCGCACGTGTGTGTGTATGCGTGTGTGTGTGTGCGTACGTGCATGTTTGTGTGTGTGCATGTGTGTGTGCGCGCACGTGTGTGTGAATGTGTGTGTGTGTCTCTACTCCAGTTGGCAGAGGGACACTGAGGAGTCCCACACTCTAAATCCAGCACAGAGGGGTGTGTGTTGAGTGAAGTGTGTGTGGAATCTGTGCAGGAGGGTCAGTGTGTCAGAGTCAGAGATGCTGTAGAAGGACAGAGTGCCGGCTGGACGGTCCACACACACTCCTACCCTGTAGACACATGCTCCTCTACTATCATCATCATCATCATCATCATCACACACTCTGCGGTAGGGGGAGTGGGGGGCAGGTATGTCTAGTTTGTTGTTATTGTGGCAGACAGAGTATCTGAGTTCATCAGAGTATCTGAACATGCACTCCAGACTCCAGGAGTTTTTATTCCCTCCAAACCCACAGTCAGAACCCCATCCTTTCCTGCTGATACCTTTATATGTCACTGCTATGTGAACCCATCCCAACCGCCCTGCCTCAGGCCCACTGAACTCAGCCTCCCAGTAACAGCGCTCACACACACTCTCTCCGCACAAAACCTGGGGCACATGCTCAAATCTCTCTGGATGATCAGGATATGGCTGCTCTCTCCCCGGTGTGTGTGTCACCTTCCTGTTCCCCTCAGACAGAGACAGCACTCTGTGCGCTGTGTTTGGATCCAGTGTGAGCTGACAGCCGTCTGCACACCAGAGACATTAAAGAGATTCATTATCATTATTAATATTCACCTCTTTGTGTGTGTGTGAGAGAAACAGCTGTGATAGTACCTGTGTGTGTGTTTGTGTACATGTGTGTTTCTGTTTGTGTGTTTATGTGTGTAAGAGAGAAGTCTCTCACTCACACACACACACACAGCAGAGTGTGTATCTATGGAAAGTGTTCTGTGTCGATACACACTCACATTTCCTGGGTCCTGGTTTGGTCCTGTTCTCTCCTCCATGGTCCACACTGTAAGAACAGCAGAACAGAATTCTGAATTTTAACAATCCTTTATTTCCACTCTCAACACACCAATGACATCACATAAATAAAAACAAAGACACAATAAAACACAAAAACAAGATCATATGAAAAGCACAAATCTGTCACAAAGGAAACGTATTCCATTCCTTCACCCTATGCCATGTGCAAAAATAGCTCCCCTCCCTCCACTGAACATAAAACACCCTTTAACACACACACTCTGAAACACACTCAGGTTCTCCATTGCTTTGTAATACTGAAACTCTACCATCACTGTGTCCCTGATCAAACCCCAAACTACAACAGCCACATCTTGCCAGTCCCCTCCACCAATCATATTTTTCTCCACTTATAGAAACTGCCATTTTAGCCCTGAAATGAAATAAATTAGCTGGAACTTATCTGTCTTTGATTGTATGGGAAACCAAAGATAAAATAAATAAACTTCCCAAAAAAGAAAAGAGAGGCTGAAGTCTAGCACACCCAGAAAAACTATGATAAACAGTTCTCTCTCCATGCAGAATGGACAATGGTGGGATCCTGCCGGGTTCATCACAGAAATAAAACTATTTACTGCAGTGATCCCGTGCAGCACCCTCCACTGTAGATCCCCAACCCTCTTGGGTAACGCTGGTTTGTACAGTGCCCTCAATGCCCCCCCAAACCCTTGTGTGTGTGTGTGTGTGTGTGTGTGTGTGTGAGGATGTGTATGTGTGTGTATGTGAGGTGCAGTGTGGAAACTCTCTGTACTTACAGCAGTGTGAGTGTGTCCAGTTTAGTAGCAGACAGCGCTCTCACTCCTGAGTCTCCTGGGTGATTGTATCTCAGGTCCAGCTCTCTCAGGTGTGAGGGGTTTGAACACAGAGCTGAAGCCAGAGAATCACAGCCTCTGTGTGTGACTCTACAGCATGACAGCCTGCAGAGAGAAGGACACACACACACCTTACACACATTAATATAAACTAACAGGGCTCTGTGTGTCAAACACATAGCAGTGTGTTACACACCTTACACACAGCCCTGTTAGTTTATATTAATGTGTGTAAGGTGTGTAACCCACTGCTATGTGTTTGACACACACAGCCCTGTTAGTTTATATTAATATGTGTAAGGTATGTAACACACTGCTATGTATTTAATACACACAGCCCTGTTAGTTTATATTAATGTGTGTAAGGTGTGTAACACACTGTTATGTGTTTGACACACACAGCCCTGGTAGTTTATATTAATGTGTGTATTAACCGCATAGGAGTGTGTTACACACCTTACAGTATATTAATATAAGCTAACAGGGCTGTGTGTATTAAACACATAGCAGTGTGTTACACACCTTACACACAATAATATAAACTAACAGGGCTGAGTGTATCAAACATAGCAGTGTGTTGCACACCATACACACACTAATATAAACTAACAGGGCTGTGTGTGTCAAACACATAGCAGTGTGTTACACACCTTACACACATTAATATAAACTAACAGGGTTGTGTGTGTCAAACACATAGCAGTGTGTTACACACCTTACACACATTAATATAAACTATCAGGGCTGTGTGTGTCAAACACATAGCAGTGTGTTACACACCTTAGACACATTAATATAAACTAACAGGGCTGTGTGTGTCAAACACATAGCAGTGTGTAACACACCTTACACACGTTAATATAAACTAACAGGGCTGTGTATATTAAACACATAACAGTGTGTTGCACACCTTACACACATTAATATAAACTAACAGGGCTGTGTGTGTCAAACGCGTAGCAGTGTGTTACACACCTTCTACATTCATTTTATTTTATATATAGCTGTAGAATGAGCCATTATCAAACACATTTGAGTTTACACCCCACTACAGTTCAGGAAACAGGACTAATTCATTTTCTTCATTCATGTGTGTAGAGTCTTATTCTTTCAAGAGGAAGAACAGGAACATGCTGTTTCAGTTCTGTGAAGTGTCTGTTTTCACATTAGAAACATTGACATCAGTGTTGTATTTAGTCACATTGGAGCCCTTCGGATTGAAGGGGTGTGTGTTTGTACGCAC
>NW_026985750.1:0-12985 GCF_018555375.3 Anguilla rostrata | reverse complement strand
AATGTAATTAATATTTTCCTCATTAATGATGTATTATTTCGCCCACCCGCAACCCATCCGCTGTTAATCAGAATGTTAATTTTTATGACTCGGTCCACCCGATCCGCTGATTAACCGTGGTGCCCGCGGATATAACTGCGATCCGCACATCACTAGTACACACATGCCTTATTTTTTTCCCCACCCGCATTCAGCGAAGAAGAATATCAGGGTCAGAGCCAATCAGAGGCAGAGTAGGGGCGGGTCTTCGCAGAATGCGGGTGGAAAATAAATATCGCTACTGTGACGACTGTCTCTAATATTATTTTATTCTTATTGTAGTTACAGGAGTCGGCCAGTGTGTGTGGTGCACCCCTTTCTAATTGAGAGCACCTGGGGGTAAACCCTATAATAAGGAAGCCCCAGTGCTTTCTGGGCCGCTTTTCTCTTTCTTTCTCACTCTGTTCCAGGTAATCCTGCACCAGGTCTGGCGGTTGGACGGCCCGCGGGTTTTTCCCTTCACCCTCTTTTATTCACAGGTTTTGCGTGATACATTCACATCCCATATTTGCACACGCGCATCCACACACATTTAATACAAATACCCTACATTTCACTCATACATGTATCATTGTTTTCGTCTTAATAAATAATTCCTTTGTTTAAAAGTATACCTTGTTGTGTTGTCTCCCTTTTTGTCACGACTATAGCTTATGTCGTAACAAAATGGTGGCAGCGGTGGGATAGACTTCACGGTTTATCCTTTGTGTCGGCGACTGATAATTTAGCGGATTGAGTTCCGTAGTTGCGTTGCGAGCTGGAGTGGGTTTTTTGCCTGTTGCATGGCCTTCACTCTGCTGTAACGTTTGGGAGACACGCAAGGTTTTGTTTTTTTTTTTCTCTCTCTGGAGGAGAAGGAAGTGTAACCCTCCGGGAATTTCTGTCCGCTGGTTTCTGCGGCTGTTCTGTCTTGCTACTGTATACCTGGTGAGTAGTACCTTCTAATTTTCGGGGCTGGTGATTAATTGAGCGTTGTTCCAGTCAGTGAAGTTGGACAGTGGTAACTGGGACGGGGGACGCGTTCGTTGTTGCTCTGGAGGGGGCATATAATGGTCCCTCTATCCCTCAATTGTTGGGGATTTTGCCTAAAATTGTATGTGGGGTAATTTGAAATTCTGCAATTTCCCTCGCGTTTAAAGATCCCTGTATTAGCACCACTGTTAGACGGAGCAGGTTTAGAGGGTTAGGTATTGTGTGGGACAAAGCGCTCAGCCAAGTTTTTGGCTAAATCGCCGGTTCTGGCTTTTGTTGGTATTTTGTCCAGAGTAAAATTACTGGTGGCGTTGGTGTAGTATTGTGTATACGCTTGGTTCTTGTTCCGCTGTTGAGCATTTTGTAAACGGACGGTCAGCTGAACTTGACCGATATATATTTTTTCTTTCTTCCACAAATACTGGATTGTCAGTGCGTGGCCTCATAGAGGGCGCACGGGGTGCACAGAACGCGCTGTGTGGTACTTTCTTACCTTAAATTAAGTCCATTGTCTGCATCGACACCGCGTGGTACGGGCCGAGTGGAGATTGTGTGGTATTTATGCATACTAGGCGTCAAGGTTTTGTTGAGCTAAAATAGAGCTCAAAAAATTAGAAATGACAAATGAGCTTGAGTTGGCCAAAATAAGGCTTGAAGAGCAAAAACATCGGGACTTGGTAAAATTTTGCGAGTCCCAACTGCAGCTGGTCAGTGAGGGTAAGGCCGAAAGTTCCATTTTAACAGGGGGGGAAGAATCAATGTTTTATCCTGGCAGCCAGGGACCAGAAAGACAAAAAATCAGTGATGAGCTGAGGTTAATGCCACAATTTGATGAGAAGGACCCAGACACTTTTTTTGTCCTTTTTGAACGACTTTCCCAATCTCGAGCATGGTCTGAAGACAATCGGGTGCTTTTGCTACAGGCGGTGTTGACTGGAAAAGCGCAGGAAGCTTATGCTTCACTTGCATGGGACCATTCTTTAACATATGCCAAGGTGAAATCTGCTGTACTAAAGGCGTATGAATTGGTACCTGAAGCTTATCGACAGCGTTTCCGAAATTGGAAAAAGGGAGATAAGCAGTCTCATGTTGATTTTGTTCGAGAGTTACACATACCTTTTACAAGGTGGGTGAGTGCTTCGAATGTGGACACGTTTGAAAAACTGTGTGATTTAATTGAGTTGGAACAATTCAAGACTTCTGTTTCAGACGCTGTTGCTACGTATATCACCGAGCGAAAAGTAAGCACCGCTTCCGAAGCTGCTATTTTGGCAGATGAATTCGTTTTGATTCATAAAGGGATGGCAACTTCGAATCGTTTCCGTGGTGATTCGCCTCGTAACTATTTTTTCGTGCACGTGGACCCGACTCAGAGGGAATATTATTGCGCGCCATAGAGCGGGTTACAGCACAAGCAGTAAAAACATCAGGAAAATCCGCCCCCGCGTCGTCCGATTCCCCTGACGGACTGGAGGATACCAAAAAAAGCGGCGACATTCCAGTGACATGCGGTCCCGCAAGATCATTCCCCAGAATTAAGGTTATGTCACCCATCGGAAATTCAGGGCAAACTGCAAGGGGGGCGAGGAGGATATCACAATGAGAGCTGAAGGCATGTTTCAGGGCAGACTGGAAAACACAGCATTTCTGAAAACATTAGAGTCCCGGTTTGACCATTTGTCTGCGGAACAACGTGCCGACTTGATTGCATTAATTAATGGTAATTTAAGCATATTTACTGATACGCCAACTTGCACACACGTCATTGAGCATGATATTGATGTGGGCGCTGCAGCTCCCATCAAACAGCGCTTTTATCGTGTGTCCCTGACCAAACGAAAACATCTGGAGGCAGAAATAAAATATATGCTGGACAACGGTATTGCTGAACCAACATCGTCGGCGTGGGCTTCGCCTTGCCTGTTGGTGAATAAGCCTGACGGGTCTTTTCGGTTTTGTACCGATTATCGGAAAGTAAATGCCGTGACAAAAGCCGACTGTTTTCCCTTGCCACGAATGGAGGACTGTGTCGATCAAGTCGGGCAAGCGGCATTTGTGAGCAAACTTGATTTGTTGAAGGGTTATTACCAGGTGCCCTTAACTCAGCGTGCCCGTGAAGTATCAGCATTCGTAACTCATTCCGGACTATATGCTTACTCCGTTATGAGTTTTGGGTTAAAAAACACGCCGGCCACTTTCCAGCGCCTTATGAATAAGATATTGGATGGTCTTGATGGTTGCGCAGCTTACCTCGACGACGTGGTGGTGTTTAGCGACACTTGGCCTGAACATGTACACCGTCTCGGTGCCCTGCTCGACCGTTTTTCCAATGCTGCGTTGACTGTAAATCTAGCCAAGCGCGAGTTTGCCCAGGCTACAGTCACTTATTTAGGTAAAGTGGTAGGACAGGGAAAGGTTTGCCCTGTTAGGGCCAAAGTTTTAGCCATTGTTAATTATCCACCTCCAAAGTCCAAAAAAGATTTGATGCGGTTTTTGGGTATGATTGGCTATTACCGCGGATTCTGTAAAAAATTTTCCACAGTCGTAGCGCCTTTAACGAACTTGTTAAGCGGTAAAGTCTCTTTTGTGTGGACCAAGACTTGTCAGGAGGCTTTTGAAGCGGCCAAGTCCTTACTGTGTCATGCACCAATTCTTTCTGCTCCGCGATACGATAAGCCATTCATATTGTACGTGGATGCTAGCCAGGTGGGCGCAGGAGCTGTCCTTATGCAGTCAGGCGAGCAGGGTATAAATCATCCGGTAGGGTTTTTCTCACGCAAGTTTAATAAACATCAGTTAAACTATTTCGTGATTGAGCAGGAAGCCCTCGCTCTTATCTGGGCGTTACAACATTTCGAAGTTTATCTGGATTCTACCTCTAATCCCCTTACAGTTTATACTGACCATAACCCTTTAACGTTTCTGCATACGATGCAGAATTCAAACCAACGGCTCATGCACTGGTGTCTTTTCTTGCAGGGCCACTCCCTGCAGATTCTACATGTTAAAGGGCGGGAAAATGTTCTCGCGGACGCCCTCTCCCGAGCCCCTTCATAGACACTCAATTGTTTAACAGTGAAAAGTATTGGTAATGGTTTGAAATATTATTTTGGGTCGCATGGTAGCGCCCCTTCTAACGGTGGGGGTGTGACGACTGTCTCTAATATTATTTTATTCTTATTGTAGTTACAGGAGTCGGCCAGTGTGTGTGGTGCACCCCTTTCTAATTGAGAGCACCTGGGGGTAAACCCTATAATAAGGAAGCCCCAGTGCTTTCTGGGCCGCTTTTCTCTTTCTTTCTCACTCTGTTCCAGGTAATCCTGCACCAGGTCTGGCGGTTGGACGGCCCGCGGGTTTTTCCCTTCACCCTCTTTTATTCACAGGTTTTGCGTGATACATTCACATCCCATATTTGCACACGCGCATCCACACACATTTAATACAAATACCCTACATTTCACTCATACATGTATCATTGTTTTCGTCTTAATAAATAATTCCTTTGTTTAAAAGTATACCTTGTTGTGTTGTCTCCCTTTTTGTCACGACTATAGCTTATGTCGTAACACTACACACACACACACACACAGACAAACCTGCTAAATGTCAGGCGCACCGGTGCGACCAATGAAAATGTTTAGTCGCACTTGACAGATTTTTGGTCGCATGTTCAACCAAAATGGTCGCGCTCTGGAGCCTTGATTTATACTCACTACTATCCCAGCATCCTGTTGGCTTTTTTTTTTACTGCAACAGCACAGTGCCTAGAACCTGAAAGGATTTGATCAACTGTTACTCCCAAAATTGAGCACATTCCAATGTTGTTCCTCCCATAAAGTAATCTAGCCTTGTGTTATTATTTCCCACATGTAGAACTTTACATTTAGCTTTATTGAGTTTCATTTGCCAGGTTTCTGCCCACTTCTGGATTCACTTCTGTCATATATTGCAGTCTTCATCCATCCCCATTATTCACTACCTGCTATGAACTCTAATGAAATCCATACTTATACCCCACTCTCTTTCATACGCTGACCTTGTGATGAAGATGAGTTGTACTCCTTCACATTACACACCTGTGTGTGCTACAGGGTTGTGGTGTTTCTGAAGATATTGAGCATAAAATGAGATATTATCAGGGCCGCGTTTACCCATCTTGAGGCCCTGGGCTACGTAACTCAGAGGCACCCCCGCCACAGTGACGCACGCACGCAAGGATACGCAACACAAGACAACCCCATAATAAGCCAGTGCAAAGATGCCATGGGAAAATACACACCAACGCCATACAAAAGAATGCCAATTATAGTCATACTGCAACCACACAACAGCAGGATAATCAAAATTTGAGCAGTTTTATCACACGGCAAACAGTCCACAAAAGAAAAACAACATTCTAATTCTATTTGTATGAGAAATACATATGGGCATCGCTGAATAGAATATCGTAGTCATTTTTGTTTATAAACTACACAATATTATTCAAGACTTAAACTAGCATATTTTAAAAAATCTGACTCACCAGTGATGTCATTAAAATGCCTTTTTCCTGCTTTTCTTTGATGCAAAATTCGTAATTAAATCCTTAAAATCCAGCTGGCGCAGAAGATCATGCTCAATGGACAGAATGGTCAACCCGTTCAGTCTATTTTCCTCAATGGATGCCCTCAGTCTGTTCTTAATAATGCAACTTAATAATTTCCAACTTGGAAAATGATCTTTCTCTGGTGGCATTTGAAATAGGAAGAGTGAGATAAATTCGGAGTGTAATGTCCACGTTTGGGAAAGCACTTTGGACTTGTTTCTCTCTCAGTAAGACCATCAGGTTTCTTGGTGACAGATCGTCAGTTGTTGTGTCGCAGAATTTAATGAACTGAACAAGCTCATCCTCAAAAACATCCTGTAAATTGGTGCTATATTTTTTCTGAAGATTGTGGCTCGCTTCGCGTATTTCAGACACAGACAGGCTCTTGAGATGGGTTAAAAAGCCAAAATAGTCGCAAGTCTCTGTGTAGGACTTATGTCTTGCTTGCAAAGCACTTGTTAGTTTGTCAATTATGACTAAAAATACCTTGACACGAAACTTCTCAGCTCCAATTAGAATGTGGTCAGGTGCACTGGAATCATCTGCTCTCCGTTTTCTCTTCGCCTGCCGAGTTACCACAGACCTGTATTCCTGTGTTCCTCCCATTTCCTTGGCCTGCGTCTCCAGGTCTCCAAACTGGTCGTGTAAACCTGCCACGAAATCTGACAGTGATCGCAGCATATCCACAGCCGTAACGAGATCCACATCTACCTTCTGGAGGATAGTACTCGTTGTCTGAATTCTTTGTAATACTTTGTTCCACAATATACACAAGAAAGCTGTCTGTAATCGGTTCATTTTGTTAGCCAGAGAGCGCGCCTCGTCACGCGTGAGAGCATTTTGAGAATCATCATCTGATATGTTTATTAGCGAATTTAATATATTTTTCTAGTTTACACAGAGAGCTTTGGTGGCCTGGGCGTGAGCGGCCCATCTCGTGTCCAACAGTCCCTTTAAAGCCTCTATGCGTTTGTTAACATTGGGCTCAAGTCCATCCATCATAACGTTCCATCGGCGGGGTGATCCCGAGTGAACAGATCTGAAAAATGTGTTTGTTTCAGAGCAGCAATCTACACTGTTCACTCCGACTAAATTGAGTGAGTGGGCTGCACAAGGTATCCACTCAGCCAAAGGATTTACTTCTAAAATACAGGGCCTCAGTCCTTTGTGCACACCTGACGTGTTGGATGCATTATCAAAACATTGTCCCCTACAATTATTTATATAAATATTCATGTCATTTAGCACGTCTGTAACAGACTGAAAAAGAGACTCACCGGTATGACTGTATATGGGCAGGAATTTTAAAAAACACTTGAAGACTTGACCTTCCTGAGAGACATATCTTATCTCATACAAAACACGTTTTCAACGTACAAAAATGCCAAGTTACTCACACATACAAGACATACACCGTCTATAACTCATCCATTCAGACTGCCAAAATCCAGGCCTGCCATTAAAAGTTTTGATATCAAAATGACGCCAAGTTACGGTACTGCAAACAATATAGGCTATCTTGCCTCTCCGAAATTAAATAAGATGTATTCCAAAGCAATGCTACCCAATATTTCCTCAATTCTTTCAAGTCACTTGGCCCTGTGTGTATAAGCATGCAGTACATCGACAGGCCAAACATATGTGTGGATGACTTTCTCACAGTCAAGATTGATTGAATAGGCGTCTATATGTCCAATTTGTATTGGTATGCATGTATTTCGCTGCCCAGCCTTTCTGTTGTATGAATGATTGTATGTTTCTTGGTATAAATGTCTGTTGGTAAATGTGAATGTAACATGCTGCAAGGAAAATGTCCCCATGGGGATAAAGTTCTCTATGTATGTATGTACAATATTTATTTGACATGAAGCGTTTGTTGTACGTAGCAAATATACAATAACTTGTACATTTACTCAAATTCAGTTCAGAAGCAAGTACAAACATATGTTTCCTGGAGAAATATGCTTCCTGTAGTTACTCACCAGCAGTTTTCTACATGAATTTCAATGTGTTCCATGAGGCAATTCGAAATATTTGACACTTTGATCTGACACAAAGTTTGCATGACATTGTAAAATGCTAAGATTACAAAACACAGGGCCAAGTGACTTGAAAGAATTGAGGAAATATTGGGTAGCATTGCTTTGGAATACATCTTATTTAATTTCGGAGAGGCAAGATAGCCTATATTGTTTGTAGTGTCAGGGTAGTGGGGGGTTAGGACCCAAATGCAGAGTGAGGGGAAAAAACTCAAAACTCCAAATGGTAAGAAACAAAGACTTTACTTAAGAAACAGAACAAACAAATCCGGAACAAAAGGGAACAAAAGGCCTCGCAGGGCAACTCTTAGAAAACACAAAGTAAATTTTCAAAACTCAGGAAACAAAGAAAATCCAGAAATCCAGAAGAACGTAAAAACGGAACGTGGGCAAGAACACAGGAAGCTACTCTCAGGAGGAAACACGCGGGGCAGAAACACAATCAAAGGCACACACAAACAAACACAAGGATCCAGCACCTGAGTCAGGGAGAAGGGAACTTAAATAGACAAGCCACTGACAAGACACAGCAGGGCACAATGCACAATCAGGCCACAGAGAGGGAAGGGAAAACGAGACAACCAAAAAACAATAATTGAACAATTGAAAACAATAATACAATTAAACAGGGTACAAGCAGGACACAAAACAGAAGTGCTGCCATCTGGCGGCCCAACAAGGAAAGACAGACGGAAACACAGAACCATGACAGTACCCCCCCCCAAGGGACGGCTCCTGACGTCCCAGAAGGCCGACCTGGGGAGGGAGTGAAACAGAGGGTGGGAGCTGGAGACATGACAGAACTCGGGAATGGAGCAGACAGGAGACAGGACTCGGGACTGAACTCAGACGGGGAACAGGACTCGGGACTGGAGCACACTGGAGACAGGACTCAGGACTGGAGCACACTGGAGACAGGACTCGGGACTGGAGCACACTGGAGACAGGACTGGGGACGGGGAACAGGACCCGGGACTGGAGTACACTGGAGACAGGACTCGGACTGCACTCAGACGGGGAACGGAACTCGGACTGCACTCAGACGGGGAACGGGACTCGGACTGGAGTCAGATGGGGAACGGGACTCGGACTGGACTCAGACGGGGAACAGGACTCAAAAACACAACACCGAACTCAACACACACTGAACGTAAGACACACACACTGAAACGGACTCAGACACCGAACTGAACACAGAGACTGAATGCAACAGACACTGGACTGGACTAACAGACAGGGAACGGACTCAACACAATGTCGGACTGGACGAACACACAGACACGGAGCGGACTCACAACACTACATGGAACTGGACTGGAACAAGATGAGAACACTGGACTGGACTTAGACACGAGACTGAACACCGGACTGGACAAAGACGAGATCGAAACACTGGACTGGACTGAGATGAGACAAAACACCGGACTGGACTGGGACAAGGCAGAAACACCGGACTGGACTGGGACGAGGCAGAAACACCGGACTGGGCTGAGACGACACTGGGGTGGACTGAGACTGACAAAGATACGGACTGACACAGGAACAACACCGGGAGGCCTACAAGGACAGACAAAGGGACAAGCAGGCGGGGAGGCACACAGCAAGACCGACAGACACACTAAGGGACAGACAGACAGGGAAGGAGAGGGGTGAACTCAAAGACTGACACACAAACTGACAAACAGGCAGACAGGACAAAAAACACGCAGACTGACACACCGACAGACAGGCGGGAGAACAGATTGGCCGACGGGCCGATGGGCCGACGGCCTGGGGGGCAGATAAACAGGTCAACATACTGGCCGACAAACACGCGGGCAAACAGGTAGACAGGCAAGCGGGCAGACAGATGGACAAGGGGGCAGGTGAACAGACAGACCCACGATGGGGAACGTGGATAGGGCGAGGTCTCTGGGCACTGGGTAGGGGCAGCGACGGCTTGGACACACAAGGGGCGCGAGAACACTAGGTGGAGCACGGCCACTAGGGGGGCGCGAGAACACTAGGGGGAGCACGGACACTAGGGGGCGAGGGAACACTAGGGGGCGAGGGAACACTAGGGGGAGCGAGAACACTAGGGGGAGCATGGCCACTGGGGGGCGGCGGGAACACCGGGCGAAGCATGAACATTGGGCGAAGTACAGACATTGGGCAAGGCAAGAACACTTGACAAGGCCTGTGGCTTTGCCGGCGGAACAGCGGCCAGGGCAGGCCGTGGCGTCCCCTGCGGGACAACAGACGGAGCAGGCGGCCTCTCCTAGGTGCTGGACGGCGGTCTGGAGGCCTCTCCGGGGCTCGAGGCGGGGGGAAGCATAAACATTGGGCGGAGCAAGCGGAGGCCCCTCCGGGACAACGGGCAGAGCAGGCGGCGGTGGCCCCTGCGGTACAATGGGCCGAGCAGACGGCGGAGGCCCCTCCGGGACAACGGGTGGAGCAGGCGGCCTCTCCTGGACTTGGGGCGGAGCAGGCGGCCTCTCCAGGACTTGGGGCAGAGCAGGTGGCCTCTCCTGGACTTGGGGCGGAGCAGGCGGCCTCTCCTGGACTTGGGGCAGAGCGGGAGGCTTCTCCGGGGCGCGGGGCAGAGCGAGGGCTTCCCCAGGGCGCGAGGCGGAGCAGGCAGACCCCCCTGCAGTCTGGGATGGGCTGGGCAGGGGACAGGAACACGGACCCCAGCCATAGGGAACCCGGCTGGGCAGCCGGACGGGACCGGCGGGACCCCCGCGGGCCGGGCCCTGGAAGAATTACCAGCCGAGACCCCTCAAAAGAAGCAGGCCAGGGATCCGCTGGCTGAGCAGCTGGAGGTCTGGCCGACCGGGCGGCAGCCCGACCACGACGCCTCCGTGATCGCCCGCCCTGGGCACTGGGAGGCTCAAGGGCGAAAACTGGGTCGAGCTCCCAGTCGCTGGGTGGCGAGTCCTCGGGATCACTCCACCACCCCGGTGGCATGATTAAAAAAAAAAAAACTTCAAAAAGGAAGAGGGGGAAGAAAAAAAAAAACTCCGCTGGGTCCAGTACTGGCTGGATCCTTCTGTCACGGGCAGTGGGGGGTTAGGACCCAAACGCAGAGTGAGGGGAAAAAACTCAAAACTCCACATGGTAAGAAACAAAGACTTTACTTAAGAAACAGAACAAACAAATCCGGAACAAAAGGGAACAAAAGGCCTCGCCGGGCAACTCTTAGAAAACACAAAGTAAGTTTTCAAAACTCAAGAAACAAAGAAAATCCATAAATCCAGAAGCACGTAAAAACGGAACGTGGGCAAGAACACAGGAAGCTACTCTCAGGAGGAAACACGTGGGGCAGAAACACAATCAGAGGCACACACAAACAAACAAGGATCCAGCACCTGAGTCAGGGAGAAGGGAACTTAAATAGACAAGACACTGACAAGACACAGCAGGGCACAATGCACAATCAGGTCACAGAGAGGGAAGGGAAAACGAGACAACCAAAAAACAATAATTGAACAATTGAAAACAATAATACAATTAAACAGGGTACAAGCAGGACACAAAACAGAAGTGCCGCCATCTGGCGGCCCAACAAGAAAAGACAGACGGAAACACAGAACCATGACATGTAGTACCATAACTTGGCGTCATTTTGATATCAAAACTTTTAATGGCAGGCCTGGATTTTGGCAGTCTGAATGGATGAGTTATAGATGGTGTATGTCTTGTATGTGTGAGTAACTTGGCATTTTTGTACGTTGAAAACGTACATCATTTCTTTTTGCAAAGCGTTTTATCATGAGAGTGAGAAATGCGAAGTGACCCTGTAAGAAACGGTTGTGGATTATGGCTATCCTTGTGTGAATTTGTACTGTCTGATGAGCGTGTACGGTTTAGCAGTTTCGGTTTGCTATATATGTAAAACAGTGGCTGTGACAAAGGGTGCGGTGGCGTATAAGTGTAAACGCATCAGAAACGCAGGTGAAATATGGCCAGTGTATGTACTCACAGATGTGACGGCCATCCAACAAGCCTTGATTGACAAAAGAATCAGCAAGCCCGTAGAATTAGAGCTCCCTAGGTCGCAACTTGTGTACCCTTCTGTCCTGCTCCATTGTCTGTTATTCCGTGGAGATGCACTTTTAGTGTTTGTAAGGTTTATAAGGCATTTTGATAGGCTTATCTGCAGGTGGGAATCCTCTTTGCTGTTTTGCTAAGCTAGAACGGGAAAACTTGATAGTGGAGAATAGGAGCAGACGCATATGTCCCAGCAGGCTTTGCATATGAGAGAATAACAACAGTGTGAGAGAAATTAGGATGAAATGATGAAATTGCATAGTTGAAACAATATGTTTTTAGCAGAATGGGCATGTAGGTGAAGGTTGACATGATGACAGACTATAGTGCGGAGTAAATGAAGTGATCATGAGCGAACTTAGTTTCCATATCGAACGGTATATATAACAGTCTGTATAAATTCTTAGTTGTTAAAGTGGAGGGTTAAGTAACGTATGAAATCTATTGCACCAATGTGTTTTTCTCATGTTCAGTACTAGTAGTTATAATTATGAGTGAGTCATGATTTTAAATGTAATGTTTTAATGGTGAGTTGCAGAACATACATACGTAGTGATTGTTTGTATGTGGCTAGATAGAGAACAGGGCGAGGTAACATGAATGTAGAAACGTGGCGTTTGCTGATAAGAAGGTTTTGTACGGTAGCCAAGTGAAGAAATATAGTTAGTAGAAATGGCACAGTGGTGAACTGGTGTAACTTTTGAATAAAAGGAATACATTTGCCTTGAAATGGAAATGTTTCAGAATAATAAGGTAATGGGTATTTTGCGTGTGTATGCGAGTTTTTGATTGGGTCGTGCAGTTGAAGATTTGGCTGGTGTCGGTAAAATGTCCAATGGGGAAACATGTTGTTAGTGGGATAGGCGGCAGGAAAAATAAGAATGAGAAGAAGAAGAAGAAAAAAGAGAAGAAGGAGAAAACTCTAAATCCCCTTAGTTTGGGGCTTTATTGTGTGGACATGTGAAGTTGTTCATGAAATCTGTCTGTTGAAATGGGGTCAGAATGTACAGAATTTAATGTTTTTAAGGGCTGAGTGTCTGTGGCTGTTGTGGTTATTTTTGTGGGGAACCCTGAAAAGTGCCAAACCGTCAGTGGTGTATATGGGGCATGCCCCCGCCAAGGCGTAACTTGGTGGGATGGCATACCTGCCATCCCAATCACGAATGTTAGCTGATCAATATGGGTTAAATCTGGGGTTGAATCAACAACAAGAGAGAAGTACTTCGCTTTCTGCACCATTAGA
Organism: Anguilla rostrata; assembly: GCF_018555375.3. Lineage (NCBI taxonomy): Eukaryota > Metazoa > Chordata > Actinopteri > Anguilliformes > Anguillidae > Anguilla > Anguilla rostrata. Next base: position 78 of record NW_026985750.1, on the reverse strand, counting down.
ATAATTTCAGCTTGAACTCGCTGTCCCATAATTGCAATTAATTTATCACATATAGTGTTGGATAAATAGGAAGTAGAC
>NW_026985749.1:0-15000 GCF_018555375.3 Anguilla rostrata | reverse complement strand
GTTGACAAGCCTTTGAAAAACCGCAGCTAGCGACACTGTGGTAATTCATGGACCACGTTTGCCTGCTGCACTGAAATGAAATAGCAATTACATCATTCGTATTAACTGGCAAAGAAAACCGCTTCAAATGGCTAATGTGACAAGCTGATTCAGGCAAGAGAACGTTTTGCCGTAAAAACGAAAAAGGGTACACGCCAGCTTTGTCATACGAAATATTGAAATATTTATGACTGGTTAAAAAAAACCAATTATATATATAGACATGCACAATGTGCTGGTGCTGTAATTCTATGAATTTATTCTTTCTTATTATGTTCACTTTTATTACTAGTTGATGTAAACGCTTATGTTGCATTTAAAAGAGAGAGAAAAACAGCATAACAACCAGCTGTGAACGATTCTGTATTTTATATGTAAAGTTCATTCAAAAACTTACTGAAACAGGCGATAGCTAATATAGCTAGCTGCCGTTTTTGACGATATAAACGCTTACGCTGCTTTTAAAAGAGAGAAAACGGCGTGACAGCCGACTGGCTAGCCAGTTCTAAACACCGCGAACGCGTAAATATGAACGTTTCAATATTTTAATGTAAAATTAATTCAAACACTTAGTAAAAACGCGCTCCTGTCGCATAACTCCGGTGATCTACGGCACTTCCTGAAGTGCCATTTGAAACGGCGGAAGAGCGAGCCGATACCACGTGACGAAATTGAAACAAGCGGCTCCCGATTGGGCGCAAAAAGCATGTAAACTGGAGAAATTGAAACAAGGGCGGCCTCCGATTGGCCCCAAGTTGGTACAAATGGAACACGGAATGTGAGGAATTGGGCCCTTTGTAGCATTCAATAGCACTTCATCTGTGCATGTTTATTGATCCAGTACATTTCTCATACAATACATACAGCAACCCGACCAATCCACTCCTGCTGTTCCTTCGAGAAGGCTGCACGCCAACTCTCAGGAATCTGCAGCTGCAGAATAAAGAGATGTGTTACAATGAGTTTTGCATCTTCACTCAAAGGAAGAAACAACTTCTTTTAAGCCTGCATTGAAAACAAAAAATACACTCTCACCTCAGCACTTTGCGAGGCAGGCCTTTGTGGCAGGAAGGACTGCTGTGGCTGGCCTTCCTTTTCTTTGGAGGTGGTGGTGGGAGGTGGAGGGGGAGGGAGCAGGGGCTGCGGGACCTCTACGACGATTTTGGCAGGATCAGCTTTGCGAAGACACAGGAAAAATAAAGTTATTTTAAGAAAAATGTGTGTATGTGTCAATTATGCATTCAAATGACATGCTGTTTAATTTTGATTACGTGCAGGTTAGCCCTCATAAGCGCCACAGTGAGTATAGTTATTAATGCATATTAGAACATGCGTCTACAGCAGTGCCGTCAGTGCACCCAGTACACCAGAGGTGGGGGGGGGGGGGGGGGGCGGGGGGTGGAGGTGGAAGTTCCATTTGAAAAATTGAAAAGAGCTACAAGGGCCCATTGCTAAAAGAAATATTATGAGGTTGTATGGCAGAGAAATTCCAAAGCTGCAGTTACACATGGGTAACAGCTACAGCGAGGCAGCGATAAATGGATGGATAGACGGACAATAGGACAAAGCTATGAAACATGCATAAATACACTGAATCTCTCACCCAAACCTACCATTCCCATTTCAAGGAGATCCGTCTTTCTCTAATAGATATTGCAATGAAACAAAAGTTAATTCAAATGTAATTTCATTTAATTCCAATATAATAATGAAATGACAGAACAATATTACAAACAAACAACTGAAAACAAATGCACACTCACTTTCCTCTACTTCAAGGGCCACCTCCACCAGTTCTGCGTCCGACGGCTCCGTCTGGACGACAGGCAGAACTGGCTGGGAAGACACCCCTGCAAATGGACAAAACGTATGAGCAAATGTCACAATGCACACCTGCGAGAATAAACATGGTCAGGAAGCGCAAACGGAACGGAAGCTTGTGTTGGGAATCTTCTCCAGTGTAAAACCAAGTCGGGGAAATGGTGAAGTAACACACTGAGGACCAGTTTCCAATTTAAAAGGTTTCATTGCAATGCACAAAGGGAGACCCGCCATGGTGCCACAACAAGTGTTCCGTATGACTCTCAACGAGACAGCCAAGTGTGAATGGTGCAATGTATATTCATTCCTGGGAACAAACTTCCCGGGGACACTCAGGTAGTCTGCTGCTGGTGACACCCCTTTGATCTTTGGCTACTGTGTATCCTTTCAAACAGTGATTGAACTCTATATGTGGCCACCTGTCTCTAACAATGGGAAGCAGTTACAGAGTGTGAGTGGGAATGTGTATTCAGGATGAAGTTAAGACACAGAAAGCAACTTCATTGTTCCAACTTATCACTTGCCTGGAACTACAGGCCTGGCGGTCACCATCTTCTTGACCTTTGCCTGCAGCTCCCCTGGGGACAGTGAACGCCTGCCCAGAAGCGCAGAGATAGCAGGAGCGAGTGGAGTGGGGGGTGTGGGCCGGGCTGCTGCAGCCGGCTGGGAGGCTGTGGCAGGCGGGGCACCGCTCTCTCACTCCTGGTCTCTGCGCCTAATGTACTGGACTGCGGCGTCCATCTGACTCCCAGGCTGGGGTGTCTTCCACCGAAGCCACTTGACGTAGCTGAAAGAGATTCAGTCAGTTGCACTCTCTGCAAAATTGCAATAAGAGCGCCTGCTATAGAAAACAATTTTATGGCACTTACGTGATCTTGTTCCTGTCGTCCGAATCATAGAGGTCCCTCAGCGTGTCTGCTTTGTATTTTCCAAAGCCAACAAGGGTCGCTCCCTCCTGGCCGGGCTGGCTGGCCAGGGGCCGCGCTTCCTCCTGCGCCTTGTGGAACCTGACTAACTCCATGAAGTCAGGGTAGGCGCAGGCGTAGCGGGTGAGACCGTCCTTGTTGGCCATCTGAGGCCCCTCAGACACGCTGGTCTCCCGCTCCCTCTGGTGCCCATGCACCAGGTGGATGGCGTAGCCCACGTCATTTCCCAGTAGCCAGCGGAAGGTCTGACCCTGGTACTTGCCAAACTCTATGGTGCATTGGCTCAGCACCAGTCTGGCGTTCCCAGGGTCGCCTCCCGTGGCGATGACGTGGGCCCGCGCCGCCTCCTCCACCTCCCCCGGCTTCCTAGCCTGAATGGGGCCTTGTTGCCTCCAGAGGCACCTGGGGCTGAGAGTATCAGCGCCTCTGGCGAAGGTTTCAGGATGAGACTCCCCGAAGGGAGTCTCCTAAAGATTGGATCTTCCCTGGATGGAAAAGGTATGAATTAATAACTTAAGCAAGCACTCACACACAGGCGTGATTGAACTTTTCAGTCAATCACTCTCAGACATGCAAGCTCATGCATACACAGACAGATACACAAACGCACACTCCATTGTAGTACTTACATTTTAAGTTTCTTTCTTGCAAAATGCTGCGTACAAAAAAATAAAATAGATGTATCACAAGATTTTTGGACAAGGGACAGTACATACAAGCATTTTACATTTAAACACCTGCATTTTTCAAGGGGCTACTGAGATGCCATTACTCTTGACAGACCTATGCAGACCTGTTGTAAATCGTGTAAAACGTTTGTCTACTGGACTGTCACGCCACATCTTTTAAACCTTTGGACATAAATTATTAAATTAATCGTATTAGCTAATAATTAACTGGCCAGAAAACAGTTTAACATGACCAATTCTGGTTAACAAGCCAGGCAGCTATCCACATTGCAAGTAAGAGAATGGTACGTTTATAATGAAAATGAAGCGCAGGACATGCCAAAGTTATATTACGACATATTTCATAGGTAAAATACATACATAATGCGCTAACATAACTGCAAAGTTATTGATTAATTCATTCATTTGTTCGTTAGCTAATATTACTGTCATTTTAGCTGATATAAACGCTTTCGTTGCTTTTAAAAGAGAGAAAAACGGAATGACAGCCAGGTGGCTAGCCTGTTCTAAACATTTCTAACATGCAAATGTAAACGATTCTATGTTGTTAATATTAAGTTAATTCATTACTTACTGAAACAGCACTAGTTCGTCTTGCTTGTCCGGCGCCCAGTTGAAACTGCCTACTTAGAAAAAGCCAGCATTTGGAACAAGGAAGATCTGTCGATACCACGTGACGAATTTGAAACAAGCGGGCCTCCTGATTGGGCGCAAAAAGCATGTAAACTCGAGAAGTTGAAACAAGGGCGGCTTCTGATTGGCCGCCAAGTTGGAACAAATGAAACAAATGAAACAGAGAAGATGACGCTTTCTTATGGGCAAGGATGACACGCAAATTCGTGAAGCTGGACGTCAGCAGCCTCGTCCGGAGTGTCAGGGTCCAAGCTGACGTCCTGCAGCACCCTGCCTGTCTGCGAGTACAGGTACTTGATGCCGATGAGCTCCCCTGCAAAGCGAGCGGGCAAACACACAGCCTCCATTAAAGCTTGTGCCAAAACGCGCATCAAAGCAATAGTCGGCGCGGACATAAGGAAGCTGCTCACCACTGTACTCGCCAGGCTTGGTGTGATCCTTAACCAGACTCTGGCCGAGCACCCTCTGGCTGAGCTGGTTAAGGGAGTGCTGCAGGTGGCCACTGTAGCAGAGCAGAGGCTGCGCTGGTCCCTCCACTGCGGCTGCGGAGCGGTTCTCGTTCCACCTCACCAGTCCGTCCAGCAGGAACGCCTCTCCTGAAATGAAACAGAACGACGCATGTTAGTGAAGATGTAAATTTATCTCAACCGTTTTGCTCGCCAACCATTTTACGACGGCAGGCGAACAGGTGATTTGCATACCTGGGATGAACCGGTTGAGGTGGAGGTGGAATGACTCCAGCGATGTTGAACCGCGCGCGCAGCGAAAGACCGGCAGCTTGACATCTCCCTTTGTCAGCTGACCGGTCTGAGTGTACAGGCTCACACCTGGTGGGTCCTGTATGCAGCGGAGGTGGCGCTTCTGCTCCGCCCAGATCGCCTGGATGCGGTCGTGGTCCAGCAGCGGGATGCCCAGGGTGTCGTGTCCCTTCTCGCTGTCCATGGTCTCAATGAGCTCGTCGACGAGGCGCTCCGTCTCCTCAGCTCCACGCGTGCGGCGACGGCAGTGGAGCGCGAGCTCCTTCTTGGTGAGCAACATCGAGACCTCAGTGTTCGTCAGGCCGACCATCCTGCGCTTCTCCTCCAGCTCCGACCGCTTTGCCTCTCTCAGAAGGCGGACGTCCTCTTCGTCCCACTCAAAGAAGGACGCAGACAGCTGCCGCATGAATGTTCCGTACAGCTGGTGGCTTTCTGTGGTGACACCCGCAGCGAAGCGACGCATGAGGTGCCACACGTCCAGTCTGACCACCAGCTTGTCCCATTCATGGAACACGGCAGCCGTCTTCGATCCGCCAAATGTAGAGCAGCAGTCCCGGTCCACGTAGATGAGCTGGGGGGGTGCCACCCCGGCGACTCGGTATTGCTGCATTAAGCTGGCAGCCATGGGCAGCAGGCCCTCGCCTTCGGAAACGGTCAGCACCGTAATGAGGACCTGCCCGAACTTGTTTCCGACGCTCGTTGCCTAGGCCGCCGTGTCTGCAGCGACACTAGTGAGCTTCTTTGTCACCAGAAAGCAAGTTGGGGGGGGCATGAATAAACTTGTTTCAGGAAAAGTGAAACACTAAGAAATCTTGCGTCTGGTGGGTGGGAAGCAGAACGGTGACTTATAGCTATTTAACTTCTCACCTTCTTTGTCGAATCCATTTTCAAAATGGATCCGAATGTGGAGGTGACCCTGGCCTTCACCTTGTCCAGCCGCGACCAAACGTCAAAGCAGTACACGCTGAGCAGCCAGACGGGCGTGGGCACCGGCGGCATGGGAGGGGGTGGAGGGAACGCACGCCGCTCGGAGCCCGTGGCCAGGAAGTGCTCGCACTCGCCGAGGTACTGCATGGACCGCCGCATCCAGGCTTCGAAGGGAGTCTCCTAAAGATTGGATCTTCCCTGATTGATGGAAAAGGTATTAATTAGTAACTAAAGAAAACACTCACACACAGGCTTTTGAATTATTCAGTCAATCACTCTGACGTGCAAGCACATATGCATACACAGACAGATACACATACGTGCACTCCATTGTAGTACTTACATTTTAAGTTTCTTTCTTGCAAAATGCTGCTACAAAAAAAATTATATATATATATATATATCACTGATTCTTGAGAATTTGGATAAAACAGGTTTTAATTTTGAAAATAAAAAATTGTAAATGTTAAGAAATCTAAACTTACACGTGTTACGGCCGGCTCGACTGGCCGCAACAAACCAAGTCCAGATGCACCAAAAACAGACAGAAACTGATCTAAAAACAAACCCAGACATTTATTAATCTAAATTACAAACTAAGGCACAAACGAAAACACAAAATTCACAGAACCAAATATCTCCACACAAACTACAAGCCCCAATAGAAAAAACTCCCCTGCCTCTGGGCTTATACTACTACTGGGCTTATATTGGGCCACAGGCAGGTGGAGGCAATCAGGCAATTAGGTAATTAAGCAACAACCTCCACATGCACTACCCAGGCAAGCAGAGGCAGGATGTAACAACACGTTTATAGAACAAGGTCTCAGCAATCAAGCAATATTTCGGTGCAACCTCCTGATTTTGTCATTTCTTCATTAAATATGTGTTTTTTCTGTCATTACTTAGTTTTTGTCAACACAGTCAGACACAATAAAAAGCTAATAATTCCTATTTATTGGGTCTTATATAGGTTTAGAGCTTTTAAATCATTGTGTCTACACCATAGGTACACATATACGCTGTTAAATGTTGAATATTCACTTTTTATACTATTTCACATGTACTCCTTTAAAAACTCTTACATCATGTAACTTTTATCATTAGCATTAAATATACAAAATAACAATTTTGGACATAAAAATCCACATTTTTAATTTTAAAGAGACAATTACTTTAATAAATCAACTGCATTGGAGGAACAGATTGTAAGCATATTAATTTAAAACAAAGAAAGTTCCATCTGACGGTGGTGACTGAGACCTGACGGTGGTGACACTGATCTGACGGTGGTGGCAGTGGCCTAATTACAAACTATTCCAAACTTTTCACCACTCAAGTCAATGCTTCCTTGCTTAACAACTTTATTTAACAATTTGGTACAACAAATAAAAATTTGTCCTGTTGTCACTCGTCATTTGTGTAGCATTATGGTAGAAATCCTGAACCATCTTGGTTATTGTTTGAATGTAAGTGGGTTTTATGTCAGTAGTCCTTCTCTTTCGCAGTGTGTTGTATGTCAGCCCGAACTGCTTTGTCTGCAGTGTTGCCAACTATTTTCTATGGAAAGTAGTTAAGGCCTCCTCTAAAAGTCGCTAGAAGTCGCTAGATGACGTCATGCGTTAATCTGCATATGTATGACGTCACCACGTAATAATTTGCATATAAAAAAAGTATGTTAAGCCACGCATAGCGATAGGCATAGAGTAGGTTTTGTGTCTGCCTGTGTCAAGGGGGGGCGCGGGAATGGACCCAAATGCAGAGTGCGGGGAAGAACGCAAAAACTCCAGAAGTCGAAAAAACAAAGACTTTACTTAAATAACGGGGAACAAAGGGAACAGAAAGCCTCGCAGGGCGGTTACAACAAACACAAAGAAAAACCTCAAAAAACACGGGAAAACAAAAATACAAAAGTCCCAAAAAACGTAGAGAGCAGAGCAGGCGAGGAACAGGCAACAGGCAACGAGCAGGCAAGGAACAGGCAACAGGCAACGGGCAGGCAAGGGGGCAAGCAACAAAAGGCAAGCAAGGATCCAGCACCTGAGTCAGGGAAAAGGGAGACTTAAATAGACACGACGCAGACGAGACACAGGAGGGCACAATGAACAATCAGGTCACAGAGAGGGAAGGGAACACGAGACAATAAGCAACCAATAATGGGATAATAGAAACCAATAAAACAATTAACCAAGACACAAAGCAGAGGTGCCGCCATCTGGCGGCCCAACCAGGAATAACAGGGGGAAGACACAGAGCCCTGACAGCCTGCCCTCCAATGATGTTGGCCGAGCTGCGTAGTAGGCTATCTGTTAGATCTGTAGAACATCTACTTCTGTGTAATTACAGTGGCTGATTCTACATAGGTCAGTCATTACTTTTATAAATGTGGGCAACGCTAGAGCACTAGAAAAGGTAGATGTGACATCATTCACAAATTGGTGAAAGGTGATTTTTGCTGTTGCTCGACAACGAGAATGGAGGTTGCCAAAGTTGCGAAAAGTCGCCAAATTTGTCGCTAGTCGCTAAATAAGATTTTTAGTCGCTAGGGAAGGCCAAAATTTGCTAAATTGGCAACACTGTTCGTCTGGTGTATTAGGCGATATTTCTTTAGAATCGTGCCTGACAGAGTCAAGTTCTTTGATTTTTGAGCAGATTTGCAGGGCGACTGTCAATTATTTTTGTTTTGATTAAATTCTTGAATGAGAGAGTTGTGGAAGATGGAGGGGTTTTTTAGTTTGCTTCCCTGTAGCATCTGCTCTGTTTTTTTTCTTGGTGATTCTTGGTGACATTTGTTCCTATCTTTTATTATCTCTTGAAGTTTATTTTTCAAAGCTTTCATCTCTCTCGAGTATTTTGCTCTTGTTTTCTTTCTTTCCCTTTCCCCTGCTATAAACTGCCTACTGCGAGCTGGCTCCTATATAGTCTGATCCAATGGACTATCTGGGGGAGTTTCTGGGCGTCCTTTCTCTTATGCTCTCGACTCTTGCTGTCTACATTTCCACGCCTTTCTCTTACTCCTCAAATCACTGATAGTTTTTAGCTTCCCATCCTCTACTCTCGTCTTCCATCTTTGCTTTTCCTATCTCAGGCATTCCTCCTTTAACTCTGGCTCACTATATATTTTCTCTCTTTGCTTTTTCTGGTATTCCCTGTTTCTTCTCCTTCGCTCCTCCACTGATAGCTGCTGCCTAGCCATAACTTCCTAAAATACATAAAAGGAAAGTGAGAATTTAATGGAATTACTATGAAATTGTGCAAAATTACTATTAATTTAATTATGTTTAATTTGGTGAAATTTTATAAAATGATTATGAAATGGTGCAACTAAATTCATTTATGGTTTTAGTCATTGGGGATACATATAGTGAGGAAATATTGTAGGCCTGTGTCTGGAAGAAATAAAGGGGAAATTATGTATATTATAAATAAAGAGGTTATTGAAACATTACAAGATGAGATAAGATATTCTTTTATTGAACCCCGTGGGGTAATTTGTCCCCTGCGTTTGACCCATCCTAGTTACTTAGGAGCAGTGGGCAGCCACAGTGCAGCGCCCAGGGACCAACTCCAGTTCTGAGGCCAGTGCCTTGGTCAAGGGCAACTACAAGAGTGCCTTTGAGTGTGGGAGGAAACCGGAGTACCCGGAGTAAACCCACGCAAACACGGGGAGAACATGCAAACTCCACGCAGAAAGGATCCGGTCGGATCCGGATTCAAACCCAGAACTTCCTTCTTGCGAGGCAACAGTGCTGACCACTATGCCACCATGCCTGCCATACAAGCCATATTACTATTTATTGTGATCATAAATTATATTTAAGCCTCCATTGAGGATGATTTGTTTGTTTTTGTCAACACTGTCAAACTATGTGTCACTACCGTCAGACAGAAAACCTGACGGTGGTGACAAAAACACACTTTTTTTTACATGAAATGCATGAGTTGTATACAGGAGTCATCTTGTTTTCCCTCTGTTGCTAGCTGCCTCTGGCCTCTACTTAAAATGCATAAATTTGTCATAATTTAAAATAATTCTTTCTATACAAAAGAGACGTGTTGACACGTCATGGTTGTGACAGTAGCAACATCAATAAATATGTAAAAATTACTGAAAAAATAGCAAACTTACAGGAGCTGGTTTGACCTTGTTGCATTTAGCAGATATGGAGGGTGGAAAGGGGGTCCTCAGGAACATAGTTGACCATGTGGTTGCCTGATTTTATTGCTTTTTTATAAATATCTGACGGTGTTGACAAAAACTTGGGACACATTTTGAGCAACCACAAAATAAGAGTAAATATTGTTGAAAATTCACTGCTTTTAGTTTTAAAGATGTTTTTCACTCTGCTCTTTCATCTGACATATATATTGTACATTTTAAATGAATTTTTCACTGTTTTTTATCAAATTGAAATGATGATCTCTTGTCTGGGGACAACTGAGTTTGTGGGTACTGGGCTATCATATAATCATATAATTTATAAAATTAAAAACAAACATATGAAATATGTTACACCACGCTTTTGTTACACTTGTGCAAAAGACCCTCTGATGATCAACCTTGATTATTTTAAATAAGAAAATGTTATTCATTTTTAATGGAATTAGCACTTTTCTTAGTGGGACGTGTTTCCCCCGAAGTCTCAAGAATCAGTGATATATATATCACAAGATTTTTGGACAAGGGACGGTACATACAAGTAGCCTATATATTATTTAACAACACCTGCATTTTTAAAGGAGCTACTGAGATCCCATTACTCTTAGACAGACACTGTTGTAAATCGTGTAAAACGTTTGTCTACTGTACTGTCATGCCACATATTTTACATCTTTGGACAGAAATGATTAAATTAATCGTATTAGCTAATTAACTGACCAGAAAACAGTTTAACATGACCAATTCTGATTAGCTAGCCAGGCAGCTATCCATATTGAAAGCAAGAGAATGCTACGTTTTATAGTGAAAATGAAGCACAGGACATTCCAAATTTGTCTTACGACATATTTCATAGGTAAAAACGCATACATAATGCGCTGACATAACTGCAAAGTTATTGATTGAGTCATTGATTGACTCGTTCGTTAGCTAATATTACTAGTTGCCATTTTAGCTGATATAAACGCTTAGCTTGCCTTTAACAGAAAGAAAAACGGCAAAGAAGCTAGCTGGCTAGCCTGTTCTAAACACTTCGAACATGCAAATATAAATGATTCTATAGTTTTCATTTTAAGTTCATTCATTACATACTGAAACCGCACTCGCTTGCCTTGGTTGTCGGTCGCCTAGCTCAAACTGTCTACTTGAAAAAGCGAACGTTTAGAACAAGGGAGAGCTGCCGGTACCACGTGATGAAGTTGGAACGACCTGAGGTGCGTTCAAGTTCAGCGAACAGAGGCGAATGTTCATGGCGAACACGTTTTCTTCGAACAGTTCAATTTGAACGGCTTTATACGAACCTTCCCAATTGTTTGAATTAAACATAAACAGACATGGCGACGAGAGCGTTTGTACTCACAGCCGCTTCTGTGATCATCGATAATGAAAAACAATAGCTAGCTAGCGAACAATAATAACATTGGCCAGCGTTAGCAATAACATAATTGAAAAAACTGATCACGCTTAACGGCATCTTCAATTGGAATATCCATCTGGGAACATTTCCCTCAGTCCAGCGTCCATTTTTGTTCGCCGCAAACTACCTTTTCAGACCGTTCGCTTATGTTTGCAAACGTTCGCGGCGAACATAAGCTAACGGAAAAAAGTTTTAAATAAGTTTGCAAACGTTCGCCTTGTTCGCTGAACGCAACTCAGCTCAGCGGACATTTGACCATGAGTCAGAAAAAAGCAGGTCTCGAAATCGGAAGTAGGCTACTTGAGCACGCCACCGGCTACATCCACGTGCTGGTCGTCAGACTCAGGACTCCGGTCACAGTGACGACAAATGGACAAAAGCTGACATCTATCCATTGAGAGGTATGGTCATTTAATGTTTAGTTATGTCGACTTTCCCTCTGAATGTGTGAAAGCTTTATCTAGCACTTAGCAGCAGCTAATGTAGGCGAACTACACCGTACTAGCTTGCTAGCCTGACTGCAAACCAACCAGTTAGCATTTTCTTTTGCTATCGTTAGTAAACTACGGACTGGTAAACCTCCGGTTGAAGGATTGAATCCCGCCTCGCCCTCGGGCAGATAATTTCCTCTTTTACACTAACGTTTTCTTACGCTTATATTTGCTTTACCAAAACTCACTCACGGCCACCCATATACATTTCATGACGGCAAATGTATTCCTTTTATTAAAAAGTTACACCAGTTCACCACTGTGCCATTTCTACTAACTGTATTTCTTCACTTGGCTACCCTACTAAACCTTCTTATCAGCAAACGCCACGTTTCTACATTAATGTTACCTCGTCCTGTTCTCTATCTAGCCACATACAAACAATTACTACGTATGTACGTTCTGCAACTACCCATTAAAACATTACATTTAAAATCATGACTCACTCATAATTATAACTACTAGTACTGAACATGACAAAAGCACATCAGTGCAATAGATTACACACGTTACTTAACCCTCTACTTTAACGAGTAAAACTTTATGCAGACTGTTATATATACCATTCGATAAGGAAACTAAGCTCGCTCATGGTCGCTTCATTTGCTTCGCACGATAGTTTGTGATCATGTCAACCTTCACCTACATGCCCATTCTGCTAAAAGCATATTGTTTCAATTACGCAATTTCATAATTTCTCCTAATTTATCTCACACTGTTGTTATTTTCTCACAGCTTAGCAAAACAGCGAAGAGGATTCCTACCTGCAGATAAGCCTATCAAAATGCCTTATAAACCTTACAAACACTAAAAGTGCATCTCTACAAAATAACAACGGAGCAGGACAGAAGGGTACACAAGTTGCGACCTAGGGAGCTCTAATTCTACGGGCTTGCTGATTATTTTGTCAATCAAGGCTCGTTGGATGGCCGTCAAATCCGTGAGTACATACACTAGCCATATTTCACCTGCGCTTCTGATGCGTTTACACTTACGCCACCGCTCCCTTTGTCACAGCCACTGTTTTACATACATTGCAAACCGAAACTGCTAAACGGTGCACGCTCATCAGACTGTACAAATTCACACAAGGACAGCCATAATCCACAACCATTTCTTACAGGGTCACTTGGCATTTCTCACTCTCATAATAAAACGCTTTGCAAAAAGAAATTATATCATAAAAAAAACGTTTTCAACGTACAAAAATGCCAAGTTACTCACACATACGAGACATACACCGTCTGTAACTCATTCATTCAGACTGCCAAAATCCAGGCCAGCCATTAAAAGTATTGATATCAAAATGACGCCAAGTTACGGTACTACAAACAATATAGGCTATCTTGCCTCGCCGAAATGAAATAAAATGTATTCCGAAGCAATGCTACCCAATATTTCCTCAATTCTTTTAAGTCACTTGGCCCGGTGTGTATAAGCATGCAGTACATTGACAGGCCAAACATGTGTGTGGATGGGTTTCTCACAGTCAAGATTGATTGAATAGGCGTCTATATGTCCAATTTGTATTGGTATGTATGTATTTCGCTGCCCAGACTTTCTGTTGCGTGAATGATTGTGTTTCTTGGTATAAATGTCTGTTCGTAAATGTGAATGTAACATGCTGTGAGGGAAATGTCCCCATGGGGATAAAGAAGTTGTCTATGTATGTATGTACAATATGTATTTTACATGCAGTATTTATTGTACATAGCAAATATACAATCACTTGTACATTTACTGAAATTCAGTTCAGAAGCAAGTATAAACATATGTTTTCTGGAGAAATATGCTTCCTGTAGTTACTGACCAGCAGTTGAACATGAATTTCAATGTGTTCCATGAGGCAATTCGAAATATTTGACACTTTGATCTGACACAAAGTTTGCATGACATTGTAAAATGGTAAGATTACAAAACACAGGGCCAAGTGACTTGAAAGAATTGAGGAAATATGTTATTTCATTTCGGCGAGAATTTCCTCAATTCTTTCAAGTTTTTGTCAGCATTTTAATAAAAACATCCATGATGATGAGCCTTGTGTTCTACAAACAAAGGGGGGATGGTTATATAGTATTAGCTAACCAAGCATATAAATAATTTATTTTCTTTAGCTTGCGGCAGTCTGTAAAAAGATTTCTTGTTGAATGACCATGGACCACTGGTTCTTTGGTAAGTTGTAAGGATCACTGTCGAGTCCAACTGCCTTTAATTTAAGCAGATAATCGTTTGTTTTACTCCCGGTTTTGCAGTTTCCTTTACTAAAGGCAGCCATGTGGCAGCATGTTTTGCCACTCAGTCCCGACTGAGGGGGCGTATTCCGGTGGGAAAGTGATGTCAGTGCATACCCTCTATAACAGATAAATTTAGCTTGTAAGGAAAAACAGGTGTTTTTATTTATCTGTTCTCCTTACACATAAACTTTTTAATAAGGCCTATCTGTTATTATTTAGCTTTGATGCAATTTGTTGGAAATTTTTCCTGGAACTAGATTTTTATGTTTGTTCTTTTGCCTGGATTGATGTGTTTTGATTTAACCACAAGATGGTGCTATAAGATGGTCTAAAGCAAACACAGGTAACAATACAGGAGACACTTCAGTGCTAGCTCAGAGGGCCAGGTCAGAGGGTTTTTGAAACAGATCTCAAATGTAAAAGTTGAGACCCACTTGCACTTATGTCAATGGAAAAGATGTATCAAAATTTGAATTCAGTATGTACACAATAGAGGCCTTTCATGGTGCGTGTCATCACCCTGTTGGGGTTGTGCCGCCACAACATTTGTAGCTGAAAACGATTCGTTTGCATGTGACTTTGACATGCAGACTCGGGCAACGTGCCCCCTCTTTTTGCAGTAATGGCAGACCGCTGTGCTAAATTTACAAGTAGAAGAGCTATGCGTTCCGCCACAGTGAAAACAGGGCTTACGCCCTTCCTCCCCATCAGCTTTTTTCCCCCGTCTTTGCTGTTGCACTGTCTGGTGAACATCACTTGGTTCAGGCGTTCCGTCAGGGCGAAGCATACACGCGCTTTCAGATGCGGTCTCAGCTGCAAGGGCCTTTTCTTCAGCCATTTGAAAAGTTAGATTAGATTCAACCAGTAGGTGACGCTGCAGGTTAACATTGAGGACACCGCAAACTA
>NW_026985748.1:0-13670 GCF_018555375.3 Anguilla rostrata | reverse complement strand
GGCTGAATGAACTATGGTCCGAAAGGTTCAACTGAACCTCAAGTCAACAACAAAGGAACTGGTGAAGGAGTTAGAGGCCTCAGGCACCAAAGTATCTACATCAACCATTAAAAGAATCCTACATTACCATTGCCTGAAAGGCTGTCATGGAAGGAAGAAGCTCCTACTTCAAGACCGGTATAAAAAAGCCAGAATGTTTGCAGGTGATCACCAAGATGAAGACCTTTGGAGGAGTGTTCGCTGGTCAAATGAAACAGAAATTGAACTGTTTGGCCATAATGATCAGCGCTATGTATGGAAGAAAAAGGGTGAGGCTTTTAATCCGAAGAACACCATCCCAACTGTGAAGCATGGGGGTGGCAGCATCATGTTGTGGGGGTGTTTTGCTGGAAAAGGGATGGGTGCACTTCAGAAAATAGATGGTATCATGAGGAAGGAGGATTATCTAGAAATACTGGAGCAACACCTCAAGACATCAGCTAGAAAGTGAAACTTGGTTGCAACTGGGTTTTCCAGCAGGACAAATGCTTTTCCTAAGCATACATCCAAAGTTGTAACAAAATGGCTTAAAGACAACAAAGTGAAAGTATTGGAGTGGCCATCACAAAGCCCTGACCTGAATCCCATAGAAAATTTGTGGACTGAACTGAAAGGAGTCCCACAAACCTGATTAAGTTACACCAGTTCTGTCAGGAGGCATGTGCAAAAATTCTGGCAAAGTATTGTGAGAAGCTTGTGGAAGGCTACCCCAAGCATTTGATACAAGTTAAGCAATTGAAAGGCAATGCCACCAAATACTAACAAAGTGTATGTAAACTTCTGACCCACTGAAAATCTGATATAGTACATAAAAAGCTGTAATAAATCTGTCTCTTAGCTATTATTCTGAAATTACCTCTTATGGAATTTGGAATATTTTGGCCTATGATATTTATATTTAATCTTACAAACCATATTCCAATTAAGTTTCTCCAAATAAATATAATAGTATAATTTCTACTGCAATGTTAAACAGTAACATATCTTCTTTCTGAACAGAACTTTCCAAACAAAACTATTTCATTCATGCATTTCATTCAAGATGTGCTTCCGACACACCCAACGCACTGCATGCACGCTGTTCTTTAAACATATTGTGTAGTCATTAAAATAAACATACATTGCTGTAAAACAGCTGAAATTATTCAGTAAGATTATTCCCAATATAAATGATTGCCATTTCACACTTCCATATGACACATTGTGGGGGGGGTGGTGTGGTTAGGGCGCCATCTGCAGGCAGATAGGGAGTGGTTTAGCTGGGACTGCAACCCCAGGTGTGTGCAATGACCATTAATTGCTAATTGTTTATATGCTCTGCCTGCAGTGAGACCGAGGCCTGGAATGAGATGTGGATGAACGCACGTGGGAGCGATGTGCCATCTTATCCCCGTCCTTATCGAGTATGGTTTGTTTCATCAGTGTTTCCGAGTTTTCTGTGAGCGCACAAAACAGCCTTAGTGTGTCTAAGAACGACGGATTGTGTGGTTTGTGGGGAATACTACTGGAGAACTCATTACAGTGGTGGCCCGTATGGGGGGAGAGAGGAGGCAAAAACAAGCTGGAAGAACAAGCAGGAGCGAGGGTGATGGAATCGCTGCTGGGGCAGCTGGGGTAATCTGGAGGGGTACCCTGAATGGGGCAGCTGTAGCCTGGAGGGGTACCCTGAAAGGGCAGCTGTAGTCTGGAGGGGTACCCTAAATGGGGCAGCTGTAATCTGGAGGGGTACCCTGAATGGGGCAGCTGTAATCAGGTGGAGTACCCTGAATGGGGCAGCTGTAGCCTGGAGGGGTAGCCTGAAATGGGCAGCTGTAATCTGGAGGGGTACCCTGAATGGGGCAGCTGTAGCCTGGAGGGGTACCCTGAAAGGGCAGCTGTAGTCTGGAGGGGTACCCTAAATGGGGCAGCTGTAGTCTGGAGGGGTACCCTGAATGGGGCAGCTGTAGTCTGGAGGGGTACCCTGAATGGGGCAGCTGTAGTCTGGAGGGGTACCCTGAATGGGGCAGCTGTAGTCTGGAGGGGTACCCTGAATGGGGCAGCTGTAGTCTGGAGGGGTACCCTGAATGGGGCAGCTGTAGTCTGGAGGGGTACCCTGAATGGGGAAGCTCTAGTCTGGAGGGGTACCCTGAATGGGGCAGCTCTAGTCTGGAGGGTTTATTCGCCAGACTTGAGCTCCACTGAATGACTATAAAATGAGATATGAGGGTGTGTGGCTTGTAGAGCTCAGACACCAGAGAACAGGCACATGTTTATCCCAGCTCTACAAGATGGATGGGACATACCTCCTTAGGGCAGCTATATCTGTAGACCTGCTTCAAGAAAAGACCTGTAACTGTTAAGATGAAGGATTCTTGGACCTATTCTTTTTCTACTGTATAAATATTCTGAAACACTGATGCATCTTACCCATTTTAGGATTGCTCTCCAGTCTCTGAATAAGGTCATTTCGATCAATTTTCTTTAAGATCTCCAGTGTGATCTTCACCATATTTTTATCATAGAAACTCTTCATCAGTTTCACAACCCCTGCCACTTTTTTGCCTTCCAGTTGACCCTGTGGAATGGGTCCACATCCTTGTAGCACCTCGTCATTTAAATAAAGTGTGAACCTTTCAAATTCTTCTCCTTTCAGCTCATCCAGAATCCCCACGATCTGCTCAGCCATCACAGACACCTAAGAACAGGAAATAAGGTAGTCTGTAAATCAGGGGCAAGTCTTGAATTTACCCTTGCCATTACCAAAGGCTAAATGCATGTCAAAATGGCCTCAAAGTTTAATTCTGTTTATATCAAATATGGAATCTTGATCTCATGGTCTTAAATACATAAATCTGGTATTGGGGAAAGTTCTCTCTCTCCAGAATTCGCTGATTGCACATTTATTTATTTTTTTTGGAGGCCGAAACATGTTGGTGTAGTTTTTAAATGTTTCTATATGAACTAGCCTGTCTTTGGAAAGGGATAAATGAATATCATAAGTCAAAACTAGAGTCTTATAGAACAGGGTTATTCAACTGGCATCCTGGGGGCTAAATGACCCACCACAGACACACTCTTGGCCCATGAATCACTGAGCATTTAAATAAATATTATTATTATTCAGGTGCATCTTCCACTAGTGACAATGACAGACTATGAAATAATTTATACTTTGCATACACACAATGTAATGCACACACTATTCATACATTATGATATTCATAGTGTGTGGAAAATACTTTGCCCATTTGCACCATTTTTAAAACAGCCCCATGAAGAAGCAGTTGAATAACCATGATAAGGAGCGATTTTACAGGGTCATTGTCACTTCCAATCACTTTACACATTTGCACAAATTAACAATTGCAGATGTCAATTCTTGTCCATAAAGACTTTTGTTTTACTGCCCAGTACATAACCCAGAATTCAACTGGCATTATATGACAGCTCACCCTAATCAAGTCCTTCTCCACGTATACATTAAAAGCTCAAATATTCAAAGAGTGATTTAAAACTCAGTATTTAAAAATCTTTTTCAAAGAAACATTTTAAATATTTTAAAGCAGATTTTCTGGTCCGTTCATACCTGTGTGCCCCCCAGCCCTGTCTCCTGCTCGACTCCTGATGTAAGACCTGCAGGGAGAGAAGCTGGCTTTACTAGCAGAAAATTCAGCAGCTTTAACGGACAGTGTTGCAAACACTTGCTATTATACTGCCGTTGTGTGTTGTCTGATGAAAATAACTGAAATATACGGCTCTATCTTACACTCGGAGCAACATGGCGGTAACCCAAATGCAGGTGTCTTCACCAATTTCAGGCCAACGTCGTTTTAATTTTCCCATCCAGCATCACTGTTTAAAGGGGCAGTTCACCCAAAAATTAAATGGAGGTACTTCTCCACTTACTCAGAGCAGTGTCTCTCCATCCAGGTAATTTGGCTGAAATGTGATGCGTTTTCTAGATCTTTGCTGGAACTCACTCTGATAAAACAAACCTCAGAGGTCCATCTTCTCCAAAGTTTTACATTCAACTAACTCAACAGCAACATCTTTCCACGGGGATTATCCACGCCGTCTCAACTAGTCTCTTTTTGTTTGGCGATGTCATTGCCTATCAATAATTTTTGACGGAGCGCCTTGTAGGTAGGCATCAGCCCAAACCTACTGTAGATGCAAGTTCAGAGGGCTTAGGAGCTGGGATCCAATACTTGTGTGGCAGGCATATTCATGTAGAGAATGAACACAAGCCATTGGAAGCCTTATTTAAAAAGCCACTCTTTAGTGCTCCAGCTAGACTACAGAGAATGCTCATGGGATTGCAAAAGTACAAGCATAAAGTGATTCGTAAAGATGAACTCACGCTGAGGCAACCACCCTCTGAGGCGGAACCTGGCACCTTATTCCTTTGTAAAATAATGAAAATAATTATTAAAAAATATTATAAATGATAAAAATATTTTTGTAATTTAAATCCTATTGGGATGGCAGGTATGCCATCTCGCCAAGTTTCGCGGGGGCATGCCCCATACCTATACAACACCGATACCTATACAGCACCGAGAGTTTGGCACATTTCAGGGTTCCCCACAGAAATAACCACAACAGCCACAGACACTCAGCCCTTAAAAACATTAAATTCTGTACATTCTGACCCCATTTCAACAGACAGATTTCATAAACAACTTCACATGTCCAAACAATAAAGCCCCAAACTAAGGGGATTTTGCATTTTCTCCTTCTTCTCTTTCTTCTTCTTCTTCTCATTCTTGTTTTTCCTGCTGCCAATCCCACTAACAACATGTCTCCCCATTGGACATTTCACTGACATCAGCCAAATCCTCACCCTCATGACCCAAGCAAAAACTCGCATATACACGCAAAATACCCATACCTTCTTATTCTGAAACATTTCCAGTTTAAGCAGCTGATCTGCCTGTGGCCTAGTGGGTAAGGTCCCAGTCTTGGGAACATGGGGTTGTAGGTTCAAGCCCAGCTAGGGACATGTTTCTTTGACCTGCTTTTACCCTCACTAATAATTGTCTTCTACTTCTCAATTATTGCTTTTGCACCATAATCTACCAGCCGTTCACTGAAAGTATACGCTGCATTATGACATACCGTCTGCACGTTCACTTATTAACCGGCTACAATATTGCAAAGCCATATGGATTCAACAGGAGCTCTTCTGTGCTTACTGGCCTGTGTTCTTCTTTAAAACCACGGACAGATTTGCTAATGATATTTCTCGCATTGCATAGCTATGTCATGGTGCTGAACTAACAAAGTCACAGACTGGTAAACCTCCGGTTGAAGGACTGAATCCCGCCTTGTCCTCAGGCAGATAATTTCCTCTTTTACACTAACGTTTTCTTACACTTTTATATTTGTTTTACCAAAACTCACTCACGGCCACCTATATGCATTTCATGACAGCAAATGTATTCCTTTTAAATACATTTGCTTTGAAATACATCCTATGTAATTTAGGTGAGGCAAGATAGCCTATATTGTTTGTAGTACGGTAACTTGGCGTCATTTTGATACCAACACTTTTAATGGCAGGCCTGGATTTTGGTAGTCTGAATGGATGAGTTATAGACGGTGTATGTCTTGTATGTGTGAGTAACTTGGCATTTTTGTATGTTGAAAACTTTTTTGAAATTTTGTACGTTGAAATTTTGTATAAGATAATGTATAATTAACATAATATATTTATTAATAATATATTTTGACACAATCCACACAGTTGTTCCACAAAATGTTTGGTCTGTTGTTACAGTAGCAGGTGTCATAATAGCCTACGACAGGCCTGGGACTTCCGTCATATCCAGAAAGGTTAAATGATAATAAAATATCACATACATGCTAAAATAAACGTTAGACTTTTAAAAACTCATTTGAAAAGGTATTTTTGTTTTTGGTCCCAAATGGAGAATTTTAAAAAGCCTATTACTCCTCGCGTGCCATTTTATTGCCTGCTTTATCTGACTAAATTAAGCGTTGTTGAGATCGTAGCTGCAGATTCCTATTCCTCCAAACACCCCTTCTCATCTAGCTGCTATTCTCCCAACCCACTCCAAAACAGATTACTTACTCCGTTCTTTTATCCAATTTAATACCTTTTTTACTGCATCCTCATTGTCCTCCATCTTTAAAATGTCGTTTGAGTTTGAAACAGTTTCACTTCTCTTTTGACATTTGACTTTTTTTACTTCCTTTTTTTTTTTTGTTACTGGTTCAATATTTTTTATTTATATTGGCTGCATTCATTTATTGTAGTCAATTAGTTACCCAGAAAAGACAAACATTCCTTGCTTGTAGACATTTGCCTAATTTTAATGTCTACATGTACTAATCCTATTGAACAATTCTAGAATTATACTCCCGTTGGGACTTAAATTGTTCCAATATATTGGTATCATCTGTAGGCTAAACCCACAATTAAGCCTTTTCGAGTGTAGCGAACATCCGGGTCACTATAAGGAATCTTTTTTCAAGATGCACAGTATGGACACAATTTGACGATGGGCAGCATAAAATAAAAAAATAATAAAAATAAACCATCTGTCTCCCTCAGTGTCTCTGACATTCACTTCCTCATGACCAGTTATAGCCGTATGTGCTGAAGTTTGTGGTGAGTAATTTCTGTTATCACGAGGCTATTTGTTATCTCTATTCTTAATAATCTATTTTTGTGTGTAAATTTAGGTATAAGGTTTTGACAGTGATTGGATTATTTGCCCTCTTCAGCCACATTATGTCAGAAATAGCTGTGCATGCAATGTAGAATAAACACCCCATTGTGCTTATTGTGCTATATTGCAAACAGTTTGGTCTACATAGAGATATTTTAACTGAGGTATTTTAAAGACTGAGATGAATCAATAGGTTCCTATTTGGGTTGTTGAACAGGTGTTTAAATTATTTCATAATTTCTGAACACAAAAAGTGATGTTATTTATTTTAATACAAACACGCAGTCATGCTAACAATAACAAGTATCATTCTGTCCGGATACGTTTGGTCACAAATCCTAATTTCCTGAGTACAGTCAAAATAATAATAATAATAATTTTGACTGCACTCTCCCAATATTTATGGTGAGCACACGTATGTATATTTGTTCACCGGGAAGTACAGGGATTTGTTTTCTCCAGTGAAGGCTTTTGTACATAAACACATAAACACACACACATATAGTGGTAATTCAGCTGGATCTCCCCCCCTGTGGAAAATCTCATTAGAGAGAAATCTGCCGCCGCCCAGTGAAGTGTCTTTGATCTGAAGCTTTTTTCCGAGAAGGGAGGATTGGATCTGAAACTTCGAGGTTAACTTCGTTTTTATTTCCCATGCAGATATCCCGGCCGTTTGCCCTCAGTACTGTGCTTTGAAATCTGCCCTGTTAGCCAACTTGCTGATTTTTGTTTGCTGGCATACATCGCTGGCTAGCTAAACAGTAGCCACCCGACAGCCTCAGACTGCTACATTACAATGTTTTGTGCAGAATATTATCAAGGTAGGTTGCGAACATAGACCAATCTCTTGTGGTCAGTACCTATGCATGTTTGTTGCCTGAAGGCGTAGCTAGCTACACTACCGGTAATATCCCTATCATTGTGCTTCATACATTTATAGCAAAACATTTGGCAACATAAACTTCAATTCGCATGTTTAAACAAGATTAACTCATAAATAATTCCCCTTAAATCACATTTAACAGATATAGCCTACACAGGTCCCGAGGAACCTAGGCGCCTTCTATCCAAAGACGCCGCAGATCCAATCAAAACAGATAATTATTTGTTATTATTTCATTACTTACTACTTACTGCAACAGCTTCACTCTGACACCAGCAATGCTGTGCAACAGCTTCACTCTGACACCAGCAATGCTGTGCATCACCACTTCACTCTGATATCAGCAATGCTGTGCATCACCACTTCACTCTGACACCAGCAATGCTGTGCATCACCACTTCACTCTGACACCAGCAATGCTGTGCAACAGCTTCACTCTGACACCAACAATGCTGTGCATCACCACTTCACTCTGACACCAGCAATGCTGTGCATCACCACTTCACTCTGACACCAGCAATGCTGTGCATCACCACTTCACTCTGACACCAGTAATGCTGTGCATCACCACTTCACTCTGATATCAGCAATTCTGTGCATCACCACTTCACTCTGACACCGGCAATGCTGTGCATCACCACTTCACTCTGACACCAGCCATGCTGTGCAACAGCTTCACTCTGACACCAGCAATGCTGTGCAACACCATTTCACTCTGACACCAGCAATGCTGTGCATCACCGCTTCACTCTGACACCAGCAATGCTGTGCAACAGCTTCACCCTGACACTGGTTTGAATTAAATGCTCAAATTATTTCTATGCGTCACTTCATTCTTTGTAACTATAGCATTTTTTTAGTTTGTGCCAATCAGCCCCATTGCATGCGCCAACCAACACCGTGTTGGGGCTGGTTGGCACAAGTGCACAACTGGACTTTAATCATGAATAAAATCAGTTCAGGATTCATTTGTGAACATTAAATGTATCTGTTTTTTAGCTGAGATCTTAATCTTTCAGTTGGTACTGGTTAGACTATTTTACCATATGGCACGCCTGGGAAATATGACAGAGAGTGAAAAGTGTGCCAACCAACCTCGGTCTCCCCTAAATATTGTCATGAAGTATACAAAAATGCATTAGTAAACCGTTTATTTAAACGTAAAACTTATAATATTAATATTATTATTATAAAATGTATTAAACGTAAAAAAATAATAAAAAAAGAATTTTAATAACTTTTGTTTTTGGTCCCAAATGGGGAACCCGATAATAGCCTAGTACTCCTCGCGTATTTTCTTTTCAGTTTTACTGAATTAGCAGGTTAATTGCGATTTTAGCTTCCCCTCACCTGTTCACCTTTAGTTTATATTCTCTCCATCCCACTCCACTTCAGACTCCTTACTTCTTTTTTTCAGTTTTATTCTTTTACTCGCTCTTCGTTCTTCTCCGTCTTTAAAATGGTGTGTGAGTTTGAACACTTTCAGTTCCACTTTTGGACTAAATATCTGGAATTCTAAGCTGGTGATGATTTAAACTGTGTGTTCAGCACTGCCTTGTGACCATGGTCATATGTGCTGATGTTTGTGTAGTAATTTCCCTTTTCACTATTTGTTTTCTTTTTGTTTATAAGTTTAGTTTAGACGCAAGGTTTGGAATTATTGTGTCTGGATGTTTTTGTAAGGTTATTTGTCATTTGTATGTTTATCATCATATCGTTTGTTTGTGAAGTTTTTTTTTTTTTTTAATTTTCCATGCTCCTGCTCTTTCCAGATTCACTTCCTAGCTATCTAAAAGGAGCTGTGGGACATTTTGTTTTATTTATTTATTTCCATTTTCAGGGCTGAGATATGAGCTCTGGTCCACAGCAGCTATAGTAAGTCTCCTTTCTCCCACAGAGGGGCCCATGGTATTGATACACAATGACAGCCAACAGGAGCAGAGTGAACTCTATACAAACTGAATTGAGTGACAACAGTTCATTTGTAATAAAATGTTTCCTCAATGGATAATCAACTCAGTTTCCAACTTCACTAATCCATCAGCATTAAAAACAGATTTATCAAAAAGGTGTTTAAAATACCGCCAGGTATAATGATACAGAATGAGCACAAAAATCCGCAGACATGGTGTCAGTGAGCTGTAACCAAAAGAGTACATGTCTGGCCTGTAACTGTATGATTTTGCATTATGTATCTGTGCCCATTATTTGATTGATGTAAAAATAGATAGACTTGCACTTGTAGAATCAGATCTCAGTGATCAGATTCAATGAGAAGGAATACAAGAAGTCAGTTATGATTCGGGGTTGGGGGGGGGGGGGTGATGACTATGCAGTGTATCACTGGCCATTCTTTCACTGCTCCACCTCAGTTCCTGTAGATTCATCCATAAGTCTGTTCTCCTTTTCCTTGTCTTCTCATTTTTTTGGGCTCTTGTCACGCCTGGCGCCCGCCCTGTGTTCTTCTTCTTCTTTGGTGTTTTACAGCAGTTGGCATCCTTTTTAGTTGCATTACCGCCTCCTTCTGGATCTAACCATGTACTGCTGTCTGGATCTCTTATATCCTGTTACTTATTCCAGTTGCCCTCAAAAAACTAAATATCACCTTCTTTCCCTCCACCGTGTCCCCACACTCAAGCAGATCTGTAAGCCTTGCCTCCATTCCTAGTCTCTGTAATCCTGTAAACATTACCCTTCTTTCTTGCTCATACTTCCTGCATTCAATCAGGACATGCTCCACTGTTTCTGATTCCTGGCACTGATCGCAATAGCCGGTTGGATGTTTTCCTATAATAAATAGTGTGCTATTCAAGTTGCTGTGACCAATTCTTAATCTACTCATGATTACTTGCTCTCTTCTATCGGTTCCACTGTTTCTTACCATTCCTACTTTATTTTGTATTTTATATAAATGTCTTCCTTTTGTTTCACTATCCCAATGTTGTTGCCATTGTTTGATTACTCCCCTACAAATGATGCTTTTCCCCTCTGATTTTGAAAGTTTAACATTAAGGTCCACATACTCTCTCCTGGCCGCCTCCTTCGCCAACTTATCTGCTTTTTCATTTCCCTGGATTCCTGAATGTGCTGGTACCCACATGAACTTTATGTTTTTCCCTTGATTAGTTATCGCTGAATTATTAAACAACAGTTCATATAATATGTCTTGGTGATTACTTCCTGATCCTGTTTTAATGCTTGACAATGCTGATACAGAGTCACTACAGATGAGTATATTATTTGCCGTCACTCCTTCCACCCACTCTAATCCTAACAGAACTGCAATTAGCTCAACAGCATATATGCTCAAATAATCTGACGTTCTCTTACTGATTCCAGTCTGGTGACTGGGAATCACCACTGCAGTCCCTGTCACCTCTGTTATTGGATCCTTTGACCCATCTGTAAAAATCTGTAAATAGTCATTGTAATTCCTGTCCCTATGCATGTAATATTCCTGAACTAAATCTGCTGTTTTATTTCTGTGCTTTATATTCAATAGTTCCATGTCCACATAAGCATTTTGCAACATCCAGACTGGTCTCACAGGCCACAACACAGTTGGACAAAATTCAATTTCATGAATTTGCATTTGTTCTGCAACGTCCTTGCCTACCCATCCAAAGCTTGTTTTTTGTGCTTTTTCTCTCTCACAACTAGCCACCAATACCCTCTTAGTTGGATGACTTTCTGTGTGTCCCCTTAGATTTATCCAGTAATTGGCCATAAACTGTTTCCTACGAATCCAGAGAGGCATTTCTCCTGCCTCAACTTGCAGAGCACACACTGGCGCCGTTTTTACTGACCCTAGGCAAATCCTCAGAGCACGAGCCTGCACAACATCCAGGTCTGACAGCACAGTCTTGGCTGCTGAGCCATACACCACACTACCATAATCAATTCTTGCCCGGATTAGCGCTACATATATATACTTCAATGACGCTATATCAGCTCCCCATTCCAGCCCAGCAAGACATCTCATAACATTAATGACTTTCTTACTTTTTTCCACTATGCTTCTTATATGCTCTTTCCATGTTAGTCTGGGATCAAAATGTACTCCCAAGAAACGAACGCATTCTACTCTCTCTAGGTTACTTCCGTATAACTTCAGATTCCTTGCTTCCCTGATTTTCTTACTTGTGAAGAACATAATTTTTGTTTTTTCCACAGAAAATTTAAAACCCCATTCTATTCCCCATCTTTCCACTCGATTTATCCCTTCTTGTAATTTTTTAACTATATGTTCTAGGTTCCCTCCCCTCTTCCATAAAGCCCCATCATCTGCAAACAGAGACCTTCCCATGCCTAACGGTATACTTTCAAATATATCATTTATCATGACTGAAAATAAAGTAGGACTTACAACACTCCCCTGGGGCGTACCATTTTCTACAGCATGTTTACCTGAGACCTCTGACCCTATCTTGACCTGAATTGACCTATCACTTAGAAAATCCCTAATCCAATTGAAGATGTTTCCCTCAATTCCCATTTTATGAAGCTTGATTAACAACCCTTCTTTCCATAGCATATCATAAGCTTTTTCCACATTGAAAAATACTGCAGCCACAATCTCTTTATTCACCTGGGCTTTTCTTATCTCATCCTCTAAACACAGAACTGGATCCATTGTGTTCCTGCCTCTCCTAAATCCACTCTGATATGCAGCCATCAGTCCCCCTTTCTCCAAAAAGTGCATGAGCCTCTCATTAACCATCCGTTCCATTAGTTTACATATATGTGACGTTAAAGCAATGGGTCTGTAGTTTCCTGGCTTACTAGGATCTTTCCCAGGCTTTCTGATTGGAATGATAATTGCTTCCTTCCAGCTCATAGGGACTCGCCCCTCCTTCCACACTTTATTGAATAACATCAGTAATTTATTTAATCCTCCTTCACTTAAATGTTTAATCATTATATAGCTTATTCTATCTTTTCCCGGAGCACTCATTCCTGTTTTGCCTAATGCCCTCTTCATCTCTCCAACAGTAAATGGGACATCTAATTCATTTCCACTGGTATTCTTTCTCCTTAGTGCATCCATGTTTCCAGCTTTGGTTTTTTCCCTGCCTTGCTTTCCTTCCTCATTCAGATTATAGGAACTGTGTACTGTAACAAAAGTTTTTTAAAAGTAATTCAGCCTTTTCTTTATTGGTTTTCGCCACTTCATTTCCGGTGCTCAGGACAGGGTAGTTCCATTCCCTCCTATCTCCTCCCATTTTCTTTATCATTCCCCAAACTTCTCCTATCTGAGTGGTGTTCCCAATTGACCCACAGAACTTCCTCCAATATGACCTCTTTGCTTGTCTTATCGTTTTCTTAACCATTGCCTGTGCTTTTTTTGTACTGGACCAAATGCTGAAAATTATGGGATCTTTTGACCAGTTTAAATACCTTGTTCCTACTCTTTACTGCTTGTTTGCACTTATCGTCCGACCAAGGTACTAATTTCCTCTTTGTCCTACCTGTACTTTTAGGAATACAACTTATTGCAGCTGCCATTATACCCTGCAATATTTTGCAGTTACTCATTCCTATATTCATATTGTCGCTAATCTTCTGTAGATGTTTATCACTTTCAGTCATGAAATTTCCCCAGTTAGCTTTTCCAAAAATCCATTTACCACCTGTGTTCTCTGTATTCTGTATCATTAATATATTTATTTTACTGTATATTGGATTGTGGTAGGGTGGGCGTGGTTTTGCGTTGGCTGCAGAGAGAGAGTGGGCGGGGCGGCTCTCGGAACTCTGCGCCACGGCTGTTGGGGTTTATTAATCAGCACTGATGGTTAATTGTTTGATTGATTGACAATGTGCTGATTACCTCGACAGTGAGCCTGGACGTTTAAAAGCTGCTTGACAGAGAGAGAAGCGAGAGAACTGGAGGCGGAAGAAGAGCTGACGGGCAGTCAGCCGTGAATTGTAAATTATACATCTTGTATTGTGTATTGCGAATAGAAAGCCGCGTGTCGGCCGAAAAATAAAAAAGACGCAGTCGCGTCCTGAAAAAGAACTTGTCTCTCTCATCTCTCAAACGAGCGGTAGCACTCGGCTTGCTACAGTGGTGGCCC
>NW_026985747.1:0-13212 GCF_018555375.3 Anguilla rostrata | reverse complement strand
GGACATCGAAACGCCGCCCACTTTGGCGCTGACAATCGCTCCGTCAGACGGAGATGCCTGGGCACCTACAATAAATATTTAAATGTTTAAAAATGTTTCCAAATACAAAATTAATATTTAATACATAATTAGTTTATGTTCATGAGAAATGAACCTACAATCCCGATAAAAATATAATGCATAATTCATAATAATATAACATAAGACATATAATAGTATTATATAATATTTGTTACGTTTAACAAGAAGAACAGACAGAGGAAACACACCAGCATACATTATTCTAGAGGCAGTCAGACAGGTGAAGACTCAAAACAAAAGTATCAGGAGTACAGCGAAGGAGTTCAATATACCATTCCGCACACTAATCAGATACTGGCACAAGATCAGCCAGGATGAGACTGAAGGCAAGAAGGAGCTAGGTGTAGCTGTAGGTTCCATCAGGAACAGACAAATATTTTCCCCAGATTTGGAAAGGGAGCTGGTTGAGTATCTGTCCGAGTCAGCCGACATTTATTATGGCCCATCACCCAGGGAGGTTAAAAAGCTAGCCTTTCAGCTTATGTTTTCTGGTTCTGGTTTGAATTAAATGGTCAAATTATTTCTGTGTCACTTCATTCTTTGTAACTATAGCATTTTAACTTTGTGCCAACCAACCCCGTGTTGTGGTGCACAACTTGACTTTAATCATGAATAAAATCATTTTAGGAATAATTTGTGAACATTAAATGTATCTGTTTTTTAGCTGAGATCTTAATCTTTCAGTTGGTACTGGTTAGACTATTTTAACATATGGTACGCCTGAGAAAAATAACAGAGAGTGAAAAGTGTGCCAATCAACCCCGCTCTCCCCTACACATGCACAAACATACCTTGAGGACGCGACATCTTGCAGAAAGATTCCGGCGAAGTGTTGGTAAAACCAGCGCACAGACTGTAGTCAGGAGGCAAAACTGTTCTCGTAGCCTAAATCACTAGCGCTTTATAGAACGCAAAAAACGAAAGTGAATGCTCACAGCCCCCCCGCCCCCCCAAAAAAAGACCAAAAAATAATTTTGAAAACAGTCGAACAGCATTGTTTTCAAGGGGATTTCTGTTGGGTTTCTCCCGGTGCCAGCCCTTGTAGTCTGAACCGGTCCACTGCGCCATTTGTCTCAGTAATTGTTTTTTAAAACATATATATGTATCCCATGTTAACGCGACCTCTGAGTCTGATGTTAACCTCTTGCACACAAATGACCACAATCACACAATTCAGCATGTGCATAAAATTAAATGGAAAAGACCGAGTCAATGATCTTTCGTTTAAAAAATCACGAAGCAATGCAGGTCTGCAAAGTGTATGGCAAAAAAAAAAAACTCAGTGTAAAAAAATCACAGCAGTGTAGATCCGAGACTGGCTACAATGTATGTGTGTGCGCATGTATGTATGCGTATGCACACCTCTGATAACCTATATAATATGCATTACTGTTCTCAGTTACTCATAACAAACGCAGTACAAAATGAAATGATATCTGAAGAAAAGCACGTCTTCAACGAACAAAAATGCCAAGTTACTCACACATGCAAAGCATTGTCAATAAATCTAGGGCTGCCACTAAAAGTACTGATATCAAAATTAGGCAAGTTACAAGAAACAACATTGCCTATCTTACCTCACACAAATTTAACATGCGGTATTCCAAAGCAATGCTGCTACCCAATTTATCATAAATTATTTCAAGTAACAGCCACCACTGATATTTGAATTTACTGTGGGTACGTAGCAGATACTGCCATCCAGATGGTCTAACTGACACACATGCAGTTAAATGAGAGTTTACGTTCATGTTTAGTTTTATCATAATATTCAGGCGGCCCTTGGGCGAATTTAATGAGTGTTGATGAGTCCTTTTTTTATGTTCTCTCCCTCCAAAGGGGTGGATGTCTATGTGAACAAAGATAGCACGCATTTGTTGGAAGGTCTTCTTCTTTTTGTAAACACAGTGTTCCTAAATATCATAGCACCAATTTATTTTCGGTTTCTTCCTCGCCTATCATCGTTATAAAAAAACTAAAGAAGAAGAAATGTGGAAGAGTATCCCCCTGCAGCCTGTAAACCGAAGTATCTTTATTACAGATAAAAACGTGGCATATTATATATTAACGTAAGTATATTATATATTATAGCTGACACCTATTTTGCCTGGATATTCTATTAAATAGTCTAGCTGTAGATGTCAGGATATGTAATCTCTGACCTCAGTGCGGGGTTATTTGATCATTGCAAGGCAGGGAGACAGAAAGGGGATAGAGTAAACCTTCCCCCGTGACGAAATCGCTCGAGCGCGGGCAACGATAAAAAGTAATGTCCCGACATATTGGTGAATAATGAACAAGCACGATATTCTTTGTTTTAACGTTAATTTATCGCAACGATTTCACACTGCGCAATCACGTTGCTTGCTCTCCATTTTCAATCTTGGTTTCCCCCCAATAAGGCTCGGTTCAGGACGCGAGCTGGGGAAAGTACCCAAAAAAAACCGCTCCAGCTAACGAAGTTATGAAAACTAGGACGGTTTGAGGAAATCTATGAAATATTAATGAGTAGCCTACGCGAGTCCAAAAAGTACCCATTACATTACAGACATTTAGCAGACGCTCTTATCCAGAGCGACCTACACAACTTTTTACATACAGTACTGCGCAAAAGTCTTAGGCACCTGTAAAAAATGCTGTAAAGCTTAGATTCTTTCAAAAATAATCAAATGAAAGGTTATAAATATCGAAATAATAATATAAAGAGCAGTAAATAGTTAACTAGCCTGCACAGAGTCCTGACCTCAACCCCATCCAACGCCTTTTGGTTCAATTGGAAAGCCAACTGTGGGCCGGGCCTAATTACCCAACTAGTGCTCGACCTCTCTAATGCCCTTCTGGTGGTAGGGAAGCAAATCCCTGCAGCAATGCTCCAACATCTAGTATAAAGCCTTTCCAAAAGATTGGATGTTGTTATAGCAGCGAAGGGTGGACCAACTCCGTATTAATGCCCATCATTTTGGATGATATGTTGGATGTCAGGTGTCCACGTACTTTTGGTCATGTAGTAAGTCATGTATTTCGCTTAGACATTAAGGCTATTCAAGATTCAAAACTGAAGTCAAAGTTACATAGTAAATATTTGTGTGGAAAATAATGTTGTTGCTTCTTATTTCTAATCTGTAATCAGTACATGGTAATAAAATAACAACCATTAGAGCTGGTATTTTTAGAAACACTGGTAACTTAGAGATGATCTGCCCTGTAACAAGCCAGCCACAATGAGAAGCTTTACAAGCATGTCTGAGGCAGAGCTCTGTAAGATAGCGCAGAGTAAACCTTCAACATGCCATCTTGACCCAGTATGCATTCTTTAAAAATGTTTTTAAGAGTGTCTCCACATCTGCTCTAAAGATAATTAACACATCTCTGGAGACTGGAATCTTTCCCAACGCTTTCAAAACTGCGGCTGTGAAACCCCTATTGAAGAAGTCAAATTTAGATTCAAGTGTCTTAAGCAACTACAGAACTATATCCAACCTATCGTTCATGAGCAAGATACTTCAAAAGGTTGTCTTTAATCACCTTAACATCTTTCTAAATGAGAACAGTATTCTAGAGAAGTTCCAGTCAGGTTTTAAATTGAATCACAGTACAGAGACCGCTCTAACTAAAATAGTGAATGATCTTAGTGCTGATTCTAACAAGGTTTCAGTTCTTATTCTTTTTCATTTGAGTGCAGCTTTTGACACGATTGACCACAATATCCTAATCAATCGTCTTGAAAACTGGGCTGGTCTCTCCGAATGTGCTCTTAACTGGTTCCGAACACGTATTACAGGGATACAATTTTATATTAATCTTGGAGATCACATGTCAGAAAAATGTGACATATCTTTTGGTGTTGCACAAGGGAGCTGCCTTGGTCCCCTTCATTTTTCATTATATATGCTTCCTTTAGGTCATGTCATCAGACCGCACAATGTTAATTTCCACAGCTATGCTGATGACACACAATTATACATTGCAGTTGAGCCAAATGATCTGAATGCATTATTCTCCCTGACTACCTGTCTGTCTGCAGTGAATCAATGGATGAGCAATAATTTCTTAAAATTAAACGAAGACAAGACAGAAATACTTTTAGTTGGCCCCAAAGTCAAAAGGGATGCGCTCTTTAATAGGTTAGGAAATTTGGCTCCCCAGGTTAAAACAGAAGTAACAAGCCTGGGTGTAATTCTAGACTCTGATCTAAGTTTTAAACCTCACATCAACAAGGTGACCAAGAGTGCTTTCTTCCATCTAAGAAACATTGCCAAGGTAGGGCCATTTCTATCAAGACAGGATTCTGAGAAGTTAGTCCATGCATTTATTTCAAGTACGTTGGACTATTGTAATGCTCTTTTTACTGGTCTTCCAAAAAAGTCAATTGAAAGATTACAACTAATTCATAACTCTGCTGCTAGACTTTTAACAAAAACAAGGAAGAGAGAGCATATTACTCCTGTTTTGGCTACACTGTACTGGCTCCCTGTATCTTTTAGAATTGATGTTAAAATCCTTTCACTTGTATACAAAGCTCTTAATGGTTTAGCACCTTCTTACTTTTCAGATTCCCTGCTGTTTTATGTCCCTTCACGAGCCCTAAGGTCATCTGCAGCTGGTTTATTAATTGTTTCCAATAGTTCACAAAAGATAATCGGGGATGCTGCTTTTAATTCTTATGCCCCTAAACATGGAACACCCTGCCAATTCATATCAGAAAGGCTAGCTCTGTGGACAATTTTAAACGGCAACGGAAAACATACCTTTTTAGTCTAGCTTATATCTAGTAGCACTGTTTTTATTATTTTTATTACTTTTTAAAAATTATATTCCATGTTTTTATTTTTGTTTTTACTGATTTCTTTGTCTGCATTTTATTTTATTTTTTATATTTTATTTCTGTATTTCTGTAATTGCGTTGTAATTGCTTTGATCTTAGTGTTGAAGGTAAGGCACTTTGAGCTACATTTTATGTATGAAAGGTGCTATATAAATCAAGCTTATTATTATTATTGTTATTGTTATTATTATTATTACCTAATGGTTCTGTCTTCTATAACAAGGAAAATGACTAGATGGAAATGACTGGGTTGGAATATGTCAATTCGATCTGGAATTCTGATCGAACAGCAAAACAAACAAAAAAACAGAAGCTTCGATCGGCCTCTGGGCCAGTTCGCGGCCAAAGCGGAATAAAATATGCGCCAGAGCTGACTGCTCGCGTTAACTGTGTCCGTTTATCTTTATCATCCTTCAGGTACAATTTTCCCAGTGTCCTTATTTCAACTTGTGAACCAGCCTTTTCCGTATTTTGTCTCCCTTAGGCATATCCTCCTCCTTATCACTTGACATTGGCCACATCTGGAAGTCAAGGTTATTATCGGAAACTAAAACCGAAACCAAAACTAAGATGAAAATCATATGTTTAAAAAAAAACCCTATTGTGAGCTGAAAAAAAAACAAAAAAAAAAACGAGTTTTTGAAAAAACTAAAACTAAACGGAAACTAGCAAACCCGACATTAAAACAAACTAAAATAAAAAAATACACATGAAATGTGTTAGTTTTAATCTTCACTTATTATTTACGTGCCGGGTAAGGAAGAGATCATTTTGGGCGGATAATACCCCCCTTTCCCAGTTTAACGCTACTTCACACGATGATGGTCATGATCACAATTTGTGTTCTAAACCTGTAACATTGGCCATAACAATCAGATAAACCAGATAGGGTAGGGGCGGGGATTTTACACCACTGCTAAGCAATGCTCACTTTCTGGCAAAAAGCTTTCTGCCTAGACAGCTGTTCTCCCAGCATCCCAACATAGAACATGGTGTTCGGGGGCCCTGTGCTTACAGAGCTGAAGGGTTTGCATGGTGTTGGGGGGCCCTGTGCTTACAGAGCTGAAGGGTTTGCATGGTGTTGGGGGGCCCTGTGCGGGGGCCCTGTGCTTACAGAGCTGAAGGGTTTGCATGGTGTTCGGGGGCCCTGTGTTTACAGAGCTGAAGGGTTTGCATGGTGTTGGGGGGCCCTGTGCTTACAGAGCTGAAGGGTTTGCATGGTGTTGGGGGGCCCTGTGCTTACAGAGCTGAAGGGTTTGCATGGTGTTGGGGGGCCCTGTGCGGGGGCCCTGTGCTTACAGAGCCGAAGGGTTTGCATGGTGTTGGGGGGCCCTGTGCGGGGGCCCTGTGCTTACAGAGCTGAAGGGTTTGCATGGTGTTGGGGGGCCCTGTGCGGGGGCCCTGTGCTTACAGAGCTGAAGGGTTTGCATGGTGTTGGGGGGCCCTGTGCGGGGGCCCTGTGCTTACAGAGCTGAAGGGTTTGCATGGTGTTGGGGGGCCCTGTGCTTACAGAGCTGAAGGGTTTGCATGGTTCGAAGCTTGGTATGTATAAATATGCGACACAGGTTATATATGCCCCTCTCCCACACAGTTAGATTTCAGCTAAGCATGTTACAAGAAAACAACATCAAAGCAAGGATAAACACAGTCTTAAAAGATAAAATCCCTTCTGTTTCTCACCTGAAGGGAAGAGGCTTTATTCCGGGAGTAAATTTAGTCCCCAAGAATATAGACCCTAAAAACAAAAAGAAAAGATCATTAAGAACATAGTCAAATATGTTTAACTAAGAAAATCTTTGCCCCAAATTCTACATATACAGTCCCCTCCAAAAGTATTGGAACAGCAAGGCCAATTCCTTTGTTTTTTCAATACACTGAATACATTTGGGCTTGAGATAAAAAGATGAACATGAGACAAGAGTTCAGAATTTCAGCATTTATTTCCTGGTATTTACACCTAGATGAGTTAAACTACTTAGAATATAGCACCTTTGGTATCAGACCACCCAATTTTAGGTGAGCAAATGTATTGGCACAGAGAGTATTTAAGTAAATGAAAGCAAATAACACTTAATATTTGGTAGCATATCTCTTGCTTGCAATAACTGCATCAAGCCTGTGACCCATTGACATCACCAAACTGTTGCATTCTTCTTTTGTGATGCTTTTCCAGGCTTTTACTGCAGCCTCTTTCAGTTGCTGTTTGTTTCCGGGGGGGGGTTCCCTTCAATCTCCTCTTCAGGAGGTGAAATGCATGCTCAATTGGGTTAAGGTCTGGTGATTGACTTGACCAGTCTAAAACCTTCCACTTTTTCTCCCTAATTAAGTCCTTTGTTGTGTTGGCAGTGTGTTTTGGGTCATTGTCTTACTGCATGATGAAGCTCCTCCCAATTAGTTTGGACGCATTTCTCCGTAAATTGGCAGACAGAATGTTTTTGTAGACTTCTGAATTCATCCTGCTGCTACCATCACGAGTTACATCATCAATAAAGATTAGTGAGCCCACTCCAGAAGCAGCCATGCAAGCCCAAGCCATGATACTTCCTCCACCGTGCTTCCCTTCTTTCTCCACATTTTGGCCTTTCCATCACTTTGGTAGAGGTTAATTGTGGTCTCATCAGTCCATAAAACTTTGTTCCAGGACTTTTGTGGCTCATCTCTGTACTTCTTTGCAAATTGTAATCTCGTCTTCCGATTCTTACTACTGATGAGTGGTTTGTATTTTGTGGTATAGCCTCTATATTGCTGCTCTCTAAGTCTTCTTCGAACAGTTGATTGAGATACCGTCACCCCTGTCCTGTGAAGATTGTTTGTGATGTCACTGACTGATGTTTTGAGGTTTTTCTTCACAGTTTTCACAATATTTCTGTTATCAACTGCTGTTGTTTTCCTTGGTTCAATATCTGTTGCTCAGTACACCAGCGGTTTCTTTCTTGTTCAGCACATTCCAAGTTGTCGTACACGCTATCCCCAACGCTTGTGCAATGGCTCTGATCGATTTACCCTCTTTTCTAAGCTTGCTTTTCTCCCAAAGACAGCTCTCTGGTCTTCATGTTAGTTTATCTTTTATAACACAAATGCAGTTTTCACAGGCAAAACCCAAGGCTAAAACCAAGAGTAGATATTCAGAAC
Organism: Anguilla rostrata; assembly: GCF_018555375.3. NCBI lineage: Eukaryota > Metazoa > Chordata > Actinopteri > Anguilliformes > Anguillidae > Anguilla > Anguilla rostrata. The sequence continues at coordinate 5,174 of NW_026985747.1, read as the reverse complement.
TATTTATTGTTTAACCAATCAATCTCACAGGACACATCTAGGCAACAAGAAACACCTGTCAGTCACATGTTCCAATACTTTTGCTCACCTAAAAATTGGGTTGTCTGATACAAAATGTGATATGTTCTAAGTTGTTTAACAAATCTAGATAAAAATACCAGGAAATAAAAGCTGAAATTCGGATCTGTCATCTCATGTACATCTTTTGACCTCAAACTTAATTGTCTTCAGTGTATAGCAAAAACAAAGGAATTGACCTTGCTGTTCCAATACTTTTGGAGGGGACTGTATATATATATGAGTAGGAAAAATCTAAGCTAGAAGGAAATAAACACCACACAAAAAAACTTCTGCAAACTGCATACTTAGCAACGTCTCCACTCTTTCACTTTAAGCCATTTATATCTTATATAGACCCTTCCTCCAAGCCAATCACGTCTTTCAATACATCAGGGTCTACATCTGCATTCACACAGAGGACATATCAACATCATTTTCTGTCGCATCCTTCAAACATTCCCCCCCTCATTCTTTACCATTTGGTCTTCTACTTTTCCTGTTAGCTTTCACCTCAGCTGTAACCTGCTCAACCCATTTTATTTGCTGTCTGCTACTTTACACCAGGCTGGCCAGTGGAGGCTGGGCTCCCCCTCTATAGACGTGTTCCTCTCGAGATTTCTTCCCATTGGGGAGTTTTTTTCTTGCCACCGTTTGAGGGTTATCCCCACTGTGAGTTTTTTTTACCTCGTGTACCTGCTATTTGGGGGTTCAGGCCTGGCGTTTGCTCTGTTTGCTCTGTTTGCCTTGCTACTCTGTAAGTGTCTTTGTGACAGCTCTCTTAATAAAGCGCTATAAAAATAAAACTGAACCTAATTGAATTTAACTTTGGGGATACAAATCATCCCATCTGTTGACTTTTGACTGACCTGCTCTTGTCCTTTTTTCTTCCTCTCCAAATGCACCGTCCTTTGGCCTGAACCAGTCCTGAGGCCTGCTCGGCGCTGTTGAAGGGAAAAGTGGGGAGGAGGGTGCTGTGGTGGGGGGGGGGGGGGGGGGGGGTGTTAATTTAACACATATCCCGAGTGACCCAGGCCTGGCTGCATGCACAACCATACACACACGTGAACCGGACCCTCAGTTCCTCAGTTCATGGAACACACAGGGGGAGCTGGAGGCTAAAGTTTCAGCTACTAGGTTATGTTAGCTTCAGGGGCCTGTGTTGACACTGTGTTGTCTATCTTGGGCGGGGTGGCGGGGTGGCGGGGTGGTGTAGACAAAGGTCACTGCAGAAGGGGGGGGGGATTCACCTCCTCTGGTTGGGAATGAGATGGGAGGGGGCCTGCTAAGACAATGTTTACCCCCCATTGACGAATGTTTACTCCGCCCCCGACCGTTGCTCTCAGTACAGAGGATTAGGGCCCGACGGGGTTTTCCAAACGCAGGCCACACTGTTCCCATGAAGTCCCCATTGTCCACAAAGAAAAACCCTCTGGTTCAGGATGCATGCGGGACACTGACGAAACATGAGCAAAATACAGTTGTTTCATTTTCAGTTTAACGAATTACACCTCTCCCCTTTCTCAGGAAAAGCCGCCTCTACCAAGCTCCCACAACAGAGAAGTGCAAACGAGTGCAACATGAGTCTATTGCGCCCTCTGCTGCTAATCATCCAGAAGTGCGCATTAGAAGTGCAGTGCGGTGTGCTGCTGTTTAACGAATTCATTTCTGCTCGATTTGGTAGAGGTCCACGGACACTCTTTATCAGTAAACACGGAGGCCTCTTCATCAGGAACACTACCGATCAGGCCTGACACACGCGGGCGTGACCTGTGACATCGATTGATACAGTTATTTGGATCAAACAGACATTAGACAGGAACCAGAGAATAATGTACAGTCTAGGGATACATAGATTTTCACCGACATAGTGTAGGTAGGCCACAAAAAACATATTTGTAATCAAAGTGGGGAAGGGTGGCGGTGGACGTGAAGGAGCTGCGGATGTCTGCAATCTTTTCATTAAAGAGAACCGTGAAGTCATCTGCAGCGAGGGAGGACTGAGGTGGGGGAGGAGGAGTGCTGAGGAGAGAAGAGAAAATGGAGAACAGTTGATGAGGGTTATAGGCAGATTTATGAATTTTTGTTTGATAATTAATTTTAGCAGAGGTTATAGCAGTAGAAAATGCTGCTAGCAGAGACTGGTAGGCAGACAGGTCGGATTGAGCCATGGATTTCCTCCACTTCCTCTCCGCTGCACGTAGGCTAGCCCGGTTGGTTCGGAGGGGGTCAAACATCCACGGACTGGGAGGGGACGAGCGTGCCGGCCTGGAGACTAGAGGACAGAGAGAGTCAAGTGCTGAGGAGAGCGAGGAAGACAGAGCGGAGGATGCAGAGTCAGTGGGAAGGTTGGAGAAGGATTCAAGAGGGGGGAGTGAAGCAGTGACACTAGAAGCGAGAGAGGAGGGAGAGAAGAAGACAGAGCGGAGGATGCAGAGTCAGTGGGAAGGTTGGAGAAGGATTCAAGAGGGGGGAGTGAAGCAGTGACACTAGAAGCGAGAGAGGAGGGAGAGAGGGAGCGGAGGTTACGGCGGACCATGACAGTAGGAGTGGATGGAGGGGAAGGAGGGGAACAAGAGGGAGGGAGAAGGAAATTAAGTGGTGGCCGGACTGGTGCAGAGGGGTCACTGTGGGATCGGAGGAGGAGCAGTTCCTCAGGATGACCAGGATCAGTGGGGTGCCATCCTCTGGGAAGGAGCTGAGCAGGGTGTCAAGCTCATCGAGGAAGCTTCCCAGGGGCCCTGGAGGGTGATAGATAACAGCAATATACAAGTTAACAGGATAGGTGATTGAGACAGAGTGGTATTCAAAGGTAGAGATGGAGAGGTGAGAGAGGGGGAGAACAGAGAATTTCCAAGAGGGAGAGAACAGCAAACCTGTGCCCCCACCACAGCCAGACGGGCGGGGGCTGTGAGAGAAGGAGAAGGAGGAGGAGAGGGCTGCAGGGGATGCAGTGTTGCCTGGTGTGATCCAGGTCTCAGTGAGGGCAAGGAAATGTAGAGAGAGGAGGGACGCGTAAGCCGAAATGAAGTCAGCCTTCCGCATAGCAGACTGGCAGTTCCATAGCCCTCCTGTGACCATGAAGTCGTCACAGAGGGGTCAGTGAGGGATAGCGAAGATTGGAGAGGTTCCGTCACCGCGGGGGGCCTCACCTGCAGAAGCGAGTTCTGTAGGGGAGAGAGCAGGTTGGGATGGGGTTGACACATAGCATAGCAGTGAGGACAGGGAGTAGTGAAAGGAAGGGTGATGGCAGAAGGATAGAGATGCACTAACACTAATTGGGAGGGACTACAGCCAGACTACAAGCGCTGCCAATTACCAAATGAATAGCAGCTGATGACTGAGCAATTACCCACAAGCCAAGCAGCTAACTAGCTCCACACAATATCTGCCTAATGCAGTTATAGAAAATGAGACTAATAAAATACTACATAAACAAACACCAAAACTAATGCTGGGCAAACTACAAAACAGGTAGAAGTCTAATCTAGCTACACTACTGGCAAAAAACAGATACTTAGCCCGCTCTAGGAGAACTTCTGCGGGTCCTATACAGCTGATCCAATTGCACTTTCATATATATACAATCTTACCATTGGTTTTACGCGTAGAGATGTCCCTTTTGCGACTGAGTGGTCATATATTGTCTTGGAAAATCTGTTTGTGAAATATATGCACACTTGTGATCTCTGGGTAGGCTACCTTCAAAAATAGCTGTGCGTAATACCACACCTGTTGCTTACGACGTTGTCGCCCTTTTTAGTACAATTTGGCTTGATTGACAATTCATTTATTCAGTAGGTGAGAGTATAAGCTTTCTAACGATGTATAACACGTCTGATTTTGCTTTTGGAATAGCGTTTTATAGGTCAGCGTAACCGAAAATTTTCTCACCTGCCAATGTCTAAATAAATAATATGGTAGGCTACTCTGCGCGCAGCACGCAGGTCGCGACTTGATATTTCGTCTTTTGTTTAGTTTTTTCTCAATGTCGTATTTATTATTTGAAATGTGTATTTATGTGTTATTATTCTATCTGTCTCTGAGGCGCTCTGAAATGTGCATTCTCTGCTAAGCTGAGCAATGGATTGGAATATGTGTGTGACGCATATTTTACTTGCAGCACGGAAGCGCTGCAGCTCTACATACACGCCGGACCATCTAAATGCTGTTTTATACTTCTGCGTAGTCTGCATAGTTTCCGTTGTGTGCGGCACTCGCGAAGGGCCAAATCATTTGTGCGGCATATTGCACAGGTTGCGCAGGCCACGTAATTAGATTTTGTTACTGACCGTTATAGTTCAAAAGACAACACCTTCATTCATATTTCCAAACTTAATAAATACTGCACCAATGACCACAAAAATGCTCAGCAACTTGATGCAACGAAGACATTCACCTGACAAAAGCGCTTCTAGTCGCATATTTAACGTTGCCTATCGGTTTTGTGAATAAACTGTTATAACTTGTTAGTCAGAGCTGTATGCCAGTGACCTCATGTCAGCAGTCAACCAATCATCTTCTTTTTACGGTGTATGCAGGCACTGGTTACTAACTACGCACTTTTAATTTCTTGAGGAGGTCTGCGTCTTCAACGTGGCCGTGGTCTGCAACCGTCGCACATGCCGCACATTGCGCACAACCCCTACACAGACCCACTTTTACGTGTACTATGCAGAAGTGTAAAACAGCCTTTAGTGTTACGACATAGTAAAGGCTTTTTGCGCACTTCCGTGCCTTTTCACACATTTTTTATTCACAGAACTTAATAGAACTTTCCCCCGTTTCCAGCTCTTTTCCGTTTCTTTGCTTTTAAACCCCATTGCTATTATAGCAGTTTACATTGTTTCACTGCACACTTCCTTGCTTTTTCAAACATTTAAATTGTCACCCTTGGTATGTAAGACATGCCTGGGCTTCCTTAACCTTAAGCTAACGTACAAACCAACATTTTGAAACGTACTTACTTACACATTCTCTCATATCACCTAATTTGCAGCAAAATAATAAATGCCTTATGTCACAATTTGGGCAAACACCCCCCAAACCCCACCCGACAGATTTTGAAATTACACCAAGCATTCTAGACACTTTTCCCCAAAATGTCTCCATAGCCT
>NW_026985746.1:0-13731 GCF_018555375.3 Anguilla rostrata | reverse complement strand
TGGTTGCTAGGGTGTAGCCAGGCATTTGCTATGGTGTTCCAGGTGGTTGCTAGTGTGTTGTTAGGTTTTTGCTATGGAGTTCTAGGTGGTTGCTAGGGTATTCTAGGTTGTTGCTAGGATGTTGCTAGGTGGTTGCTATGGAGTTTTAGGCGGTTGCTAGGGTGTTGCTAGGCAGTTGTTATGGTGTTCCAGGTGGTTGCTAGGGTGTTGCTAGGTCGTTGCTATGGTGTTCCATGTGGTTGCTAGGGTGTTGCTAGGCAGTTGTTATGGTGTTCCAGATTGTTGCTAGGGTGTTGCAAGGTGGTTGCTATGGTGTTCCAGGTGGTTGCTAGGGTGTTGCTAGGTGGTTGCTATGGTGTTCTAGGTGGTTGCTATGGTGTTGCTAGGTGGTTGCTATGGCGTTATAGCCGTTTGCTAGGGTGTTGCCAGGCATTTGCTATGGTGTTCCAGGTGGTTGCTAGTGTGTTGTTAGGTGGTTGCTATGGAGTTCTAGGCCGTTGCTAGGGTGTTCTAGGTGGTTGCTAGGGTGTTGCTAGGGGGTTGCTATGGAGTTCTAGGCGGTTGCTAGGTCTTTACTGAGTCCAATGTCGCGACCCATAGTTCTCTATGACAAACGGTTCAAAAGTTATGGAATATCAAACATCGGCCAATCAGGAAGGGGGGCGAGGCTGATCTACACGAATGGACAAGGGACTCTCTACCATGGCCAATGAGGCATTGTACAATTTGTGGGCATTTTTTCCCTATAGAGATGAATGGCAGAATGTTCAAATCTAGAGAGAGACCAGGGTACTGCTGCTAGAAGACAGACCATTGTGACATCACATGGGTGAGAAGACAGAGCATTGTGACATCACAAAGGTGAACATTCCGCCATTCATTCTCTATGGGAAAAATTGCCCACAAAAATTCAAATTTTTCAAAAACCGTCCACCCAAACTTTCCAAAAAGTAATAGCACACCATTCCCGATCAGGCCGCTCGATTTGACATATTGCACGTGTACGTGGTGCGAAAACTCTGGGAGGAGTAGCGGTCCAAAAAATGGGTGGAATAAATAAATAATAATAATAATAATAATATGTGCAATAATAATAGTGTAGTTGCCCTAAGGCAACCACACTAATAATAATATGTGCAATAATAATAGTGTAGTTGCCCTAAGGCAACCACACTAATAATATGTGCAATAATAATAGTGTAGTTGCCCTAAGGCAACCACACTAACTAGACAATTCCTGCAGAAATTGTGAAGTGTGGTTGCCGCCAACGCAAAGTCGACTTTGTGCTGAACGGAGTGAACAGTGGTAGGTAGTTGCTATGATGTCTGAGGCAGTTGCTAGGGTGCTGCTAGGTGGTTGCCATGGAGTTTCAGGTGGTTACTATTGAGCTCCAGGTGGTTGCTAGGGCATTGCTAGGTGGTTGCTAGGGTATTCAAAGTGGTTGCTAGGATATTGCTAGGTGGTCGCTATGGAGTTCTAGTCAGTTGCTAGGGTGTTGCTAGGCAGTGTTGTATGGTGTTCCAGGTGGTTGCTAGTGGTGTTGCTGGTGGTTGCTATGGAGTTATAGCCGGTTGCTATGGTGTTGCTAGGCATTTGCTATGGAGTTATAGGCAGTTGCTAGGGTGTAGCTAGGTGGTTGCTATGGTGTTCCAGGTGGTTGCTAGAGAGTTGCTAGGTGGTTGCTATGGAGTTCTAGGCGGTTGCTATGGTGTTGCTAGGTGGTTGCTAGGGTGTTGCTGGGTGGTTGCTATTGAGTTCTAGGCGGTTGCTATGGTGTTGCTAGGTGGTTGCTATGGAGTTCTAGGTGGTTGCTAGGGTGTTGCTAGGTGGTTGCTATGGAGTTCTAGGTGGTTGCTAGGGTGTTGCTAAAGTGTTGTAGGTGGTTGCATGGAGTTCTAGGCGGTTGCTATGGTGTTGCTAGGTGGTTGCTATGGAGTTCTAGGTGGTTGCTAGGGTGTTGCTAGGTGGTTGCTATGGAGTTCTAGGTGGTTGCTAGGGTGTTGCTAGGGGGTTGCTAGGGTATTCTAAGTGGTTGCTAGGATGTTGCTAGGTGGTTGCTATGGAGTTATAGGCGGTTGCTAGGGTGTTGCTAGGGTATTCTAGGTGGTTGCTAGGATGTTGCTAGGTGGTTGCTATGGAGTTATAGGCGGTTGCAAGGGTGTTGCTAGGCAGTTATGGTGTTCCAGGTGGTTGCTAGGGTGTTGCTAGGTGGTTGCTATGGTGTTGCTAGGTGGTTGCTATGGAGTTCTAGGTGGTTGCTAGGGTGTAGCCAGGCATTTGCAATGGTGTTCCAGGTGGTTGCTAGTGTGTTGTTAGGTGGTTGCTATGGAGTTCTAGGTGGTTGCTAGGGTGTTGCTAGGGGGTTGCTAGGGTATTCTAAGTGGTTGCTAGGATGTTGCTAGGTGGTTGCTATGGAGTTATAAGCGGTTGCTAGGGTGTTGCTAGGCTGTTGTTATGGTGTTCCAGGTGGTTGCTAGGTGGTTGCTATGGTGTTGCTAGGTGGTTGCTATGGAGTTCTAGGTGGTTGCTAGGGTGTAGCCAGGCATTTGCTATGGTGTTCCAGGTGGTTGCTAGTGTGTTGTTAGGTTGTTGCTATGGAGTTCTAGGTGGTTGCTAGGGTGTTGCTAGGTGGTTGCTATGGAGTTCTAGGCGGTTGCTATGGTGTTGCTAGGTGGTTGCTATGGTGTTCCAGGTGGTTGCTAAGGTGTTGCTAGCTGGTTGCTATGGTGTTCCAGGTCGTTGCTAGGGTGTTGCTAGGTGGTTGCTATGGTGTTCCAGGTGGTTGCTAGGGTGTTGCTAGGTGGTTGCTATGGAGTTCTAGGTGGTTGCTATGGTGTTGCTAGGTGGTTGCTATGGAGTAATAGCCGGTTGCTAGGGTGTTGCTAGGTTGTTGCTATGGAGTTAGAGTCGGTTGCTAGGATGTTGCTAGGGGTTGCTATGGAGTTCTAGGCGGTTGCTAGGTCTTTACTGAGTCCAATGTCGCCACCCATAGTTCTCTATGACAAACGGTTCAAAAGTTATGAAATATCAAACATCGGCCAATCAGGAAGGGGGGCGAGGCTGATCTACACCAATGGACAAGGGACTCTCTACCATGGCCAATGAGGCATTGCACAATTTGCGGGAATTTTTTCCCTATAGAGATGAATGGCAGAATGTTCAAATCTAGAGGGAGACCAGAGTACTGCTGCTAGAAGAAACCATTGTGACATCACAAGGGTGAGAAGACAGAGCATTGTGACATCACAAAGGTGAACATTCCGCCATTCATTCTCTATGGGAAAAATTGCCCACAAAAATTCAAATTTTTCCAAAACCGTCCACTCAATCTTTCCAAAAAGTAATAGCACACCATTCCCGATCAAGCCGCTCGATTTGACATATTGTACGTGTATGTAGCGCGAAAACTGTGGGAGGAGTAGCGGTCCAAAAAACGGGCGGAATAAATAATAATAATAACTAGACAATTCCTGCAGAAATTGTGAAGTGTGGTTGCCGCCAACGCAAAGTCGACTTTGTGCTGAACGGAGTGAACAGTGATAGGTAGTTGCTATGATGTCTGAGGCAGTTGCTAGGGTGTTGCTAGGTGGTTCTATGGAATTCTAGGCGGTCGCTAGGGTGGTGCTAGGTGGTTGCTATGGAGTTTCAGGTGGTTGCTATTGAGCTCCAGGTGGTTGCTATGGCATTGCTAGGTGGTTGCTAGGGTATGCTAAGTGGTTGGTAGGTGGTTGCTATGGAGTTCTAGGCGGTTGCTAGGGTGTTGCTAGGCAGTTGTTATGGTGTTCCAGGTGGTTGCTAGGGTGTTGCTAGGTGGTTGCTATGGAGTTATAGCCGGTTGCTAGGGTGTTGCTAGGCATTTGCTATGGAGTTATAGGCAGTTGCTAGGGTGTTGCTAGGGTATTCTAGGTGGCGGCTAGGATGTTGCTAGGTGGTTGCTATGGAGTTATAGGTGGTTGCTAGGGTGTTGCTAGGGTGTTGCTAGGTGGTTGCTAGCATGTTGCTAGGTTGTTTCTATAGTGTTGCTAGGCAGTTGTTATGGTGTTACAGGTGGTTGCTAGAGTGTTGCTAGGTGGTTGCTATGGTGTTCCAGGTGGTTGCTAGGGTGTTGCTAGGTGGTTGCTATGGATTTCTAGGTGGTTGCTATAGTGTTGCTAGGTGGTTGCTTTGGAGTTATAGCTGGTTGCTAGGGTGTTGCTAGGCATTTGCTATGGTGTTCCAGGTTGTTGCTAGTGTGTTGTTGGGTGGTTGCTATGGAGTTCCTGGTGGTTGCTAGGGTATTCTAGGTGGTTGCTATGAAGTTATAGGCGGTTGCTAGGGTGTTGCTAGGCAGTTGTTATGGTGTTCCAAGTGGTTGCTAGGGTGTTGCTAGGCAGTTGTTATGGTGTTCCAAGTGGTTGCTAGGGTGTTGCAAGGTGGTTGCTATGGAGTTCTAGGCAGTTGCTATGGTGTTGCTAGGTGGTTGCTAGGGTGTTGCTAGGTGGTTGCTATGGAGTTTTAGGCGGTTGATATGGTGTTGCTAGGTGGTTGCTAAGGAGTTCTAGGCCATTGCTAGGGTGTTGCTAGGTGGTTGCTATGGAGTTCTAGGTGGTTGCTAGGGTGTTGCTAGGTGGTTGCTTTGGAGTTCTAGGTGGTTGCTAGGGTGTTGCTAGGTGGTTGCTATGGTGTTCCAAGTGGTTGCTAGGGTGTTGCTAGGCAGTTATGGTGTTCCAAGTGGTTGCTAGGGTGTTGCTAGGTGGTTGCTATGGTGTTCTAAATGGTTGCTAGGATGTTGCTAGGTGGTTGCTATGGAGTTCAGGGTGGTTGCTAGGGTGTTGCTAGGTGGTTGCTATGGAGTTCTAGGCGGTTGCTATGGTGTTGCTAGGTGGTTGCTATGGAGTTCTAGGCCGTTGCTAGGGTGTTGCTAGGGTGTTGCTAGGTGGTTGCTATGGAGTTCTAGGCGGTTGCTATGGTGTTGCTAGGTGGTTGCTATGGAGTTCTAGGCGGTTGCTAGGGTGTTGCTAGGTGGTTGCTATGGAGTTCTAGGTGGTTGCTAGGGTGTTGCAAGGGGGTTGCTTGGGTATTCGAAGTGGTTGCTAGGATGTTGCTAGGTGGTTGCTATGGAGTTCTAGGTGGTTGCTATGGTGTTGCTAGGTGGTTGCTATGGAGTTCTAGGCCGTTGCTAGTGTGTTTCTAGGTGGTTGCTATTGAGTTCTAGGCCGTTGCTAGTGTGTTGCTAGGTGGTTGCTATGGAGTTCTAGGTGGTTGCTAGGGTGTTGCTAGGGTGTTGCTAGGTGGTTGCTATGAAGTTCCTAGGTGGTTGCTAGGGTGTTGCTAGGCGGTTGCTATGGAGTTCTAGGCGGTTGCTAGGGTGTTGCTAGGTGGTTGCTATGGAGTTCAAGGTGGTTGCAAGGGTGTTGCTAGGGGGTTGCTAGGGTATTCGAAGTGGTTGCTAGGATGTTGCTAGGTGGTTGCTATGGTGTTGCTAGGTGGTTGCTATGGAGTTCTAGGCCGTTGCTAGGGTGTTGCTAAGTGGTTGCTATGGAGTTCTAGGCAGTTGCTATGGTGTTGCTAGGTGGTTGCTAGGGTGTTGCTAGCTGGTTGCTATGGTGTTCCAGGTCGTTGCTAGGGTGTTGCTAAGTGGTTTCATGGAATTCTAGGCGGTCGCTAGGGTGGTGCTAGGTGGTTGCTATGGAGTTTCAGGTGGTTGCTATTGAGCTCCAGGTGGTTGCTCGGGCATTGCTAGTTGGTTGCTAGGGTATGCTAAGTGGTTGGTAGGTGGTTGCTATGGAGTTCTAGGCGGTTGCTAGGGTGTTGCTAGGCAGTTGTTATGGTGTTCCAGGCGGTTGCTAGGGTGTTGCTAAGTGTTTGCTATGGAGTTCTAGGCAGTTGCTATGGTGTTGCTAGGTGGTTGCTAGGGTGTTGCTAGGTGGTTGCTATGGAGTTCTAGGCCGTTGCTATGGTGTTGCTAGGTGGTTGCTATGGAGTTCTAGGTGGTTGCTAGGGTGTTGCTAGGTGGTTGCTATGGAGTTCTTGGCCGTTGCTATGGTGTTGCTAGGTGGTTGCTATGGAGTTCTAGGTGGTTGCTATGGAGTTCTAGGCAGTTGCTATGGTGTTGCTAGGTGGTTGCTATGGAGTTCTAGGCCTTGCTAGGGTGTTGCTAGGTGGTTGCTATGGAGTTCTAGGTGGTTGCTAGGGTGTTGCTAGGTGGTTGCTATGGAGTTCTAGGCGGTTGCTATGGTGTTGCTAGGTTGTTGCTATGGAGTTCTAGGCGGTTGCTAGGGTGTTGCTAGGTGGTTGCTATGGAGTTCTAGGTGGTTGCTAGGGTGTTGCTAGGTCGTTGCTATGGTGTTCCATGTGGTTGCTAGGGTGTTGCTAGGCAGTTGTAATGGTGTTCCAGATTGTTGCTAGGGTGTTGCTAGGTGGTTGCTATGGTGTTCCAGGTGGTTGCTAGGGTGTTGCTAGGTGGTTGCTAGGTTATTCTAAGTGGTTGCTAGGATGTTGCTAGGTGGTTGCTATGGAGTTATAGGCGGTTGCTAGGGTGTTGCTAGGCATTTGCTATGGTGTTCCAGGTGGTTGCTTAGGAATTCTAGATGGTTGCTAGGGTTTTCTAGCTGGTTGTTATGGGTTGCTAGGTCGTTGCTATGGAGTTAGAGCCGGTTGCTAGGATGTTGCTAGGGGGTTGCTATGGAGTTCTAGGCGGTTGCTAGGTCTTTACTGAGTCCAATGACGCGACCCATAGTTCTCTATGACAAACGGTTCAAAAGTTATGAAATATCAAACATCGGCCAATCAGGAAGGGGGGCGAGGCTGATCTCCACCAATGGACAAAGGACTCTCTACCATGTCCAATGAGGCATTGCACAATTTGTGGGCAATTTTTCCCCATAGAGATGAATGGCAGAATGTTCAAATCTAGAGAGAGACCAGAGTACTGCTGCCAGAAGACAGACCATTGTGACATCACCAGGGTGAGAAGACAGAGCATTGTGACATCACAAAGGTGAACATTCCGCCATTCATTCTCTATGGGAAAAATTGCCCACAAAAATTCAAATTTTTCAAAAACTGTCCACCCAAACTTTCCAAAAAGTAATAGCATACCATTCCCGATCAAGCCGCTCGATTTGACATATTGCACGCGTATGTGGTGTGAAAACTCTGGGAGGAGTAGCGGTCCAAAAAATGGGTGGAATAATAATAATAATAATAACTAGACAATTCCTGCTGAAATTGTGAAGTGTGGTTGCCGCCAATGCAAAGTCGACTTTCTACTGAACAGAGTGAACAGTGGAAGGTAGTTGCTATGATGTTCTGGTGGTGACTTTGGTGTTTTAGGTGGTGTCAAGGGTGTTGCTAGGATGTTGCTATGGAGTTTGAGGCTGTTGCTACGGTGTTGCTAGGTGGTTCTATGGAGTTCTAGGCGGTTGCTAGGGTGTTGCTAGGCAGTTATAGTGTTCCAGTCTGTTGCTAGGATGTTGCTAGGTGGTTGCTATGGAGTTATAGGTGGTTGCTAGGGTGTTGCTAGGCAGTTGTTATGGTGTTCCAGCTGGTTGCATGGGTGTTGCTAGGTGGTTGCTATGGTGTTCCACGTGGTTGCCAGGGTGTTGCTCGGTGGTTGCTATGGAGTTCTAGGCCGTTGCTAGGGTGTTGCTAGGTGGTTGCTATGGAGTTCTAGGTGGTTGCTAGGATGTTGCTAGGTGGTTGCTATGGAGTTCTAGGCAGTTGCTATAGTGTTTCTAGGTGGTTGCTATGGAGTTCTAGGCGGTTGCTAGGGTGTTGCTAGGTGGTTGCTATGGAGTTCTAGGTGGTTGCTAGGGTGTTGCTAGGTGGTTGCTATGGAGTTCTAGGCCGTTGCTAGGGTGTTGCTAGGTGGTTGCTATGGAGTTCTAGGTGGTTGCTAGGTGGTTGCTATGGAGTTCTAGGCGGTTGCTATGGTGTTGCTAGGTGGTTGCTATGGAGTTCTAGGCGGTTGCTATGGTGTTGCTAGGTGGTTGCTATGGAGTTCTTGGTGGTTGCTAGGGTGTTGCTAGGTGTTTGCTATGGAGTTCTAGGTGGTTGCTAGGGGGTTGCTAGGGTATTCTATGTGGTTGCTAGGATGTTGCTAGGTGGTTGCTATGGAGTTCTAGGTGGTTGCTATGGTGTTGCTAGGTGGTTGCGATGGAGTTCTAGGCCGTTGCTAGGGTGTTGCTAGGTGGTTGCTATGGAGTTCTAGGTGGTTGCTGGGGTGTTGCTAGGGTGTTGCTAGGTGGTTGCTATGGAGTTCTAGGCGGTTGCTATGGTGTTGCTAGGTGGTTGCTAGGGTGTTGCTAGGTGGTTGCTATGGAGTTCTAGGCGGTTGCTATGGAGTTCTAGGCCGTTGCTATGGTGTTGCTAGGTGGTTGCTATGGAGTTCTAGGTGGTTGCTAGGGTGTTGCTAGGTGGTTGCTATGGAGTTCTAGGCGGTTGCTATGGTGTTGCTAGGTGGTTGCTATGGAGTTCTAGGCGGTTGCTAGGGTGTTGCTAGGGGGTTGCTAGGGTATTCGAAGTGGTTGCTAGGATGTTGCTAGGTGGTTGCTATGGAGTTCTAGGTGGTTGCTATGGTGTTGCTAGGTGGTTGCTATGGAGTTCTAGGCCGTGCTAGTGTGTTGCTAGGTGGTTGCTATGGAGTTCCAGGTGGTTGCTAGGGTGTTGCTAGGGTGTTGCTAGGTGGTTGCTATGGAGTTCTAGGCGGTTGCTAGGGTGTTGCTTGGTGGTTGCTATGGAGTTCTAGGTGGTTGCTAGGCGGTTGCTATGGAGTTCTCGGCGGTTGCTAAGGTGTTGCTAGGTGGTTGCTATGGAGTTCTAGGCGGTTGCTATGGTGTTGCTAGGTGGTTGCTATGGAGTTCTAGGCCGTTGCTAGGGTGTTGCTAGATGGTTGCTATGGAGTTCTAGGTGGTTGCTAGGGTGTTGCTAGGGTGTTGCTAGGTGGTTGCTATGGAGTTCTAGGCGGTTGCTTGGGTGTTGCTAGGTGGTTGCTATGGAGTTCTAGGTGGTTGCTAGGGTGTTGCTAGGGGATTGCTATGGAGTTCTAGGCGGTTGCTAGGTCTTTACTGAGTCCAATGACGCGACCCATATTTCTCTATGACAAACGGTTCAAAAGTTATGAAATATCAAACATCGGCCAATCAGGAAGGGGGGCGAGGCTGATCTCCACCAATGGACAAAGGACTCTCTACCATGTCCAATGAGGCATTGCACAATTTGTGGGCAATTTTTCCCCATAGAGATGAATGGCAGAATGTTCAAATCTAGAGATAGACCAGAGTACTGCTGCTAGAAGACAGACCATTGTGACATCACAAGGGTGAGAAGACAGAGCATTGTGACATCACAAAGGTGAACATTCCGCCATTCATTCTCTATGGGAAAAATTGCCCACAAAATTTCAAATTTTTCAAAAACCATCCACCCAAACTTTCCAAAAAGTAATAGCACACCATTCCCGATCAAGCCGCTCGATTTGACATATTGCACGCGTATGTGGTGTGAAAACTCTGGGAGGAGTAGCGGTCCAAAAAATGGGTGGAATAATAATAATTATAACTAGACAATTCCTGCAGAAATTGTGAAGTGTGGTTGCCGCCAATGCAGTCGACTTTGTGCTGAACGGAGTGAACAGTGGTAGGTAGTTGCTATAATGTCTGAGGCAGTTGCTAGGGTGTTGCTAGGTGGTTCTATGGAGTTATAAGTGGTTTCATGGAATTCTAGGCGGTCGCTAGGGTGGTGCTAGGTGGTTGCTATGGAGTTTCAGGTGGTTGCTATTGAGCTCCAGGTGGTTGCTAGGGCATTGCTAGGTGGTTGCTAGGGTATGCTAAGTGGTTGGTAGGTGGTTGCTATGGAGTTCTAGGCGGTTGCTAGGGTGTTGCTAGGCAGTTGTTATGGTGTTCCAGGTGGTTGCTAGGGTGTTGCTAGGTGGTTGCTATGGAGTTATAGCCGGTTTCTAGGGTGTTGCTAGGCATTTGCTATGGAGTTATAGGCAGTTGCTAGGGTGTTGCTAGGGTATTCTAGGTGGCTGCTAGGATGTTGCTAGGTAGTTGCTATGGAGTTATAGGCGGTTGCTAGGGTGTTGGTAGGGTGTTGCTAGGTGGTTGCTAGCATGTTGCTAGGTTGTTTCTATAGTGTTGCTAGGCAGTTGTTATGGTGTTACAGGTGGTTGCTAGGGTGTTGCTAGGTGGTTGCTATGGTGTTCCAGGTGGTTGCTAGGGTGTTGCTAGGTGGTTGCTATGGAGTTCTAGGTGGTTGCTATAGTGTTGCTAGGTGGTTGCTTTGGAGTTATAGCTGGTTGCTAGGGTGTTGCTAGGCATTTGCTATGGTGTTCCAGGTTGTTGCTAGTGTGTTGTTGGGTGGTTGCTATGGAGTTCCAGGTGGTTGCTTGGGGGTTGCTAGGCAGTTATGGTGTTCCAAGTGGTTGCTAGGGTGTTGCTAGGTGGTTGCTAGGGTGTTGCTAGGTGGTTGCTATGGAGTTCTAGGTGGTTGCTAGGGTGTTGCTAGGTGGTTGCTATGGAGTTCTAGGCGGTTGCTATGGTGTTGCTAGGTGGTTGCTATGGAGTTCTAGGTGGTTGCTATGGAGTTCTAGGCAGTTGCTATGGTGTTGCTAGGTGGTTGCTATGGAGTTCTAGGCCGTTGCTAGGGTGTTGCTAGGTGGTTGCTATGGAGTTCTAGGCAGTTGCTATGGTGTTGCTAGGTGGTTGCTATGGAGTTCTAGGCAGTTGCTATGGTGTTGCTAGGTGGTTGCTATGGAGTTCTAGGCCGTTACTAGGGTGTTGCTAGGTGGTTGCTATGGAGTTCTAGGTGGTTGCTAGGGTGTTGCTAGGTGGTTGCTATGGAGTTCTAGGTGGTTGCGATGGAGTTCTAGGCAGTTGCTATGGTGTTGCTAGGTGGTTGCTATGGAGTTGCTAGGTGGTTGCTATGGAGTTCTATGTGGTTGCTAGGGTGTTGCTAGGTCGTTGCTATGGTGTTCCATGTGGTTGCTAGGGTGTTGCTAGGTGGTTGCTATGGTGTTCAAGGTGGTTGCTAGGGTGTTGCTAGGTGGTTGCTAGGGTATTCTAAGTGGTTGCTAGGATGTTGCTAGGTGGTTGCTATGGAGTTATAGGCGGTTGCTAGGGTGTTGCTAGGCATTTGCTATGGTGTTCCAGGTGGTTGCTATGGAATTCTAGATGGTTGCTAGGGTTTTCTTGCTGGTTGCTAGGGTGTTGCTAGGTGGTTGCTAGGGTATTCTAAGTGGTTGCTAGGATGTTGCTAGGTGGTTGCTATGGAGTTCTAGGTGGTTGCTATGGTGTTACTAGGTGGTTGCTATGGAGTTCTAGGCCGTTGCTAGGGTGTTGATAGGTGGTTGCTATGGAGTTCTAGGTGGTTGCTAGGGTGTTGCTAGGTGGTTGATATGGAGTTCTAGGCGGTTGCTAGGGTGTTGCTAGGTGGTTGCTATGGAGTTCTAGGCGGTTGCTAGGGTGTTGCTAGGTGGTTGCTATGGAGTTCTAGGTGGTTGCTAGGGTGTTGCTAGGTCGTTGCTATGGTGTTCCATGTGGTTGCTAGGGTGTTGCTAGGCAGTTGTTATGGTGTTCCAGATTGTTGCTAGGGTGTTCCTAGGTGGTTGCTATGGTGTTCCAGGTGGTTGCTAGGGTGTTGCTAGGCAGTTGCTAGGGTGTTGCTAGGCATTTGCTATGGTGTTCCAGGTGGTTGCTACGGAATTCTAGATGGTTGCTAGGGTTTTCTAGCTGGTTGTTATGGGTTGCTAGGTCGTTGCTATGGAGTTAGAGCCGGTTGCTAGGATGTTGCTATGGGGTTGCTATGGAGTTCTATGTGGTTGCTAGGTCTTTACTGAGTCCAATGACGCGACCCATAGTTCTCTATGACAAACGGTTCAAAAGTTATGAAATATCAAACATCGGCCAATCAGAAAGCGGGGCAAGGCTGATCTACACCAATGGACAAAGGACTCTCTACCATGTCCAATGAGGCATTGCACAATTTGTGGGCAATTTTTCCCCATAGATATGAATGGCAGAATGTTCAAATCTAGAGAGACACCAGAGTACTGCTGCTAGAAGACAGACCATTGTGACATCACAAGGGTGAGAATACAGAGCATTGTGACATCACAAAGGTGAACATTCCGCCATTCATTCTCTATGGGAAAAATTGCCCACAAAAATTCAAATTTTTCCAAAACCGTCCACTCAATCTTTCCAAAAAGTAATAGCACACCATTCCCGATCAAGCCGCTCGATTTGACATATTGTACGTGTATGTAGCGCGAAAACTGTGGGAGGAGTAGCGGTCCAAAAAATGCGTGGAATAAATAAATAATAATAATAATAATAATATGTGCAATAATAATAGTGTAGTTGCCCTAAGGCAACCACACTAATAATAATAATATGTGCAATAATAATAGTGTAGTTGCCCTAAGGCAACCACACTAATAATAATAAATATGTGCAATAATAATAGTGTAGTTGCCCTAAGGCAACCACACTAATAATAATATGTGCAATAATAATAGTGTAGTTGCCCTAAGGCAACCACACTAATAATAATAATAATAATAATATGTGCAATAATAATAGTGTAGTTGCCCTAAGGCAACCACACTAATAATATGTGCAATAATAATAGTGTAGTTGCCCTAAGGCAACCACACTAATAATATGTGCAATAATAATAGTGTAGTTGCCCTAAGGCAACCACACTAACTAGACAATTCCTGCAGAAATTGTGATGTGTGGTTGCCGCCAACGCAAAGTCAACTTTGTGCTGAACGGAGCGAACAGTTTCTGTAGCATGAGCAGAGACATAGTATGGTATACATGATATAACATCACGGCAACGAGTTCATTTGCAACACACGTATTCAGAGCTAAATTAACCCTTCATCAATACTTGAGATCAGCGATTTACTCACGGTATGCTGTGACGAGTGACGGCGAATCATAAAGCTAGCTGGCCACTTCAGAGGGTCTTGGAAAAACGTTATATCTGCACTGCACAACCGCTCCATTTAAAAAAGCAAGACAGGGCTAGGGAGATTAATGTGATTGATTTATGGTTTTACGTTAAGTTCAGCTCATTTTTACCATTCAAATAAAAACATTTAACTGTGCTGCAATTCAGAGTTTAATCTGTTACCTTAGATACGAACTCATAGACACAGGATAGCCTACTACGTGTTAGCCGACCCAAATTTCTGGAGTTAGACCGGACCTGAAGCTGCTGCACACGTGCTGTTGACGGCGTTGTTGTACTTTTTAGTAAAGTCTGGCTTGTTCAAAAATTCGTTTATTCAGTAGCTGAGAGCATAAGCTTTCTAACCAGGTATAACAGCACGTCTATTTTTGTTTTTTTAATATCGTTTTTTTAGGTCAACCGAAAGCTAAGTCATAGAACGTATTCGCTCTTTGTTAGCACTAGCATGCAAATACGCAAAGTCTGGCTTGTTTGAAAATTCGTTTATTCAGTAGCTGAGAGCATAAGCTTTCTAACCAGGTATAACAGCACGTCTATTTTTGTTTTTTTAATATCGTTTTTTTAGGTCAACCGAAAGCTATGTCATCATGTCATAGAACGTATTCGCTCTTTGTTAGCACTAGCATGCAAATACGCAAAGTCTGGCTTGTTTGAAAATTCGTTTATTCAGTAGCTGAGAGCATAAGCTTTCTAACCAGGTATAACAGCACGTCTGTTTTGGTTTTTAATATCGTTTTTTTAGGTCAACCGAAAGTGCTCTCATTATCGCA
>NW_026985745.1:0-13091 GCF_018555375.3 Anguilla rostrata | reverse complement strand
ATGAAAATAAAATATTTAGGCAGTGGAGTTAATTGTGTAAGCTACTTAAATGAGAGAGTTGGGAGACTGGCTTTACACCCCTCAGATAGTGAGCTCCAAATGCACTGGAAACTTGTTTTAATCATGTCTTTGGCTGGGTTAGGTCAATGTCTGTGTGGACCTTTGTAATGTAGAAAATGCATTTTAGAATTTTGGATAGATTTGGTGGTACTTATAGAAATACATGAGACAGACAGAAAGAAAACACAGACACACACACATACATGCAATATTTCTAACTGCTTGTTGTCCTTGGGAGGTCTGGTGCCTGGAGACGGAGGGGCCCTGCTGCAAGGCCTAGGAATTTAGTGCTGTACAGACTTCTAGTTATGCTAGAGAAAACTCTCCTCCCTTCAGTAGAGATGATCACAACACGCTTGCTCTTCAACCATGGTAACATTAGCATTTGGCTGTGTTTCCTAAAGGGAAATAAATGGGGTGATCTGATTGGCAATAATGAAACCAAACCCAACTACACCCACAGAACCATTTATTCTTATTGACCCAGCTGCTTTTACAACTGTGCCACAGTTGCGCTAGTGCCTGGAGTCAAGAAATGACTGAAATACCCAAATTCACTAGCGCCTTGCATTGCTGCTAGTGTTTGACAGTTGTGCCTTGACTGAGAAAATAGGGTCCAATTAAACATAAAATTTTATAACACAGGCTCAACTACATGATCAAAAAAAAAAAAAAATAGACAGTCCTGGAAAGGAAGTAAAAGATAATCATGAAAGAAACGAATGAAAGGCAAAACAAAACCAAGGCTTGTCTCTCCCACATTAAAACTGATCAAAGCCAAAGACGCACAGCTGAGAAGAAAGACAAAGCTGAGAGAAGACCAAAGGCTCATGTTTGCTTCAAAAGCAGGGCCGGCATAAAAGCTCTATGCGGTTGTTTAGGGCCACAACCACTAGAGGGGCCACACGACCACAAGGGGGGGGGCCCACACGATCCAATGTTTATCTAAGGTAACCAACACGTTAGGGCCACCAAAATCCTAAGGCTGGCCCTGTTAAAAGTCATCACTTTATAGCCAATTTTTCAATCAACATTTGTCCTTAACTTGGACTTGGACTAGTAAATGCACTTTACACCTTTTCTTCACAAACTCAGTTTGGTGAAGTTCTAGTTATGGCTGTGTTTGCCAAACTGTTTGGGAAGAAAAAACAATCCTTGCTTTTAATTGTAAGTTTTAATAGTAAATTAAGAACAAATGTTGTTTGAATCGCAGCCATGTGTTTGAAAGAGGGGGGTTCCCCTTCTCTTCCTGGTCTATGCACAATTAATTAATGAATAATTAGAAAAGAATAAAGGAGAGACTTCTCTATCCCCCTTTTTATATTTTCGTTTTAAGCCACTTTGCAGGATAAAACTTATTTTCGATGTTATGATTAAAATTGTGTTAAGTTTGGTTTGAGAGGGATACGTTTGGTTATGAATTAAATGTTCGTGTTTCTATGTTGGGAGGCTAGGGCAGGCAGTAAATGCACCATGTTTAAAGGTCAGTAGTACCACCCTGGTCTCTGCTTTATTCTGGTATAGGCTGACCTAGAATCTCCAGCATAGTGCCTGTAGATAGTGAAAATAGGAAGGTAGAGGAATCATAGGATATAATGGGTGCCAAAGTGAGGTCTTCTCAGGGAACTGTTAAATTAGCCTCAAACCCCAGTACCTGATCTTGAGTTAATTCTGTGGCTTATGTCAGAGAATCCATAATAAGAGACGTTGTTTCCAGCGGTAGTTTGTAACTCTGCAGTGAGTGTTGCAACCATGGAAAGATGATTTTTGATTCACGCTACAAGCTTCAGCACCACATTTTGTGAGCTTGTGTGGCGTACCGCTTCGCTGCTGAGCTGTTGTTGCTCCCATACCTTTCCGCTTCACTATACCAGCTCTTACAGTTGACTGGAGCAGCTCTAGCAGGAAAGACATTTGATGAACTGACTTGCCTCAGCCGGAGACTTGAAAAGGTGCTGTGCACCATTGTGAGTGAGCTTGAGCGTGGCTGGGTATATTAGGAGGGTCTGGAGACTGCGATCACAGGTTACTGCCGGCAGAGAAGAGAAGGCTCTGTGCCGCTGTGCTGTGTAATCGCTGAAGTCTGGATAAAAACTATCCCGTTAAAAAAAAAAAAAAACTATCCCGTTAAACTTCACTGGTGATTTCCTGGTGGCTTGCAAAATATGCTGTCGACCCGTGTACCCCAGCAGGTTAATTAATCAATGTTCTAGGCCTATCTGCTGTTTTTGATCAGCTGCCATAGAAACGGTGGGCCCTCATTACTTCTATAGTCCAGTCAGCCAGAGAGGGAAATCACTCTTTGAGGGAATTGGTAAGAGAACCAACCGGTCGGATCCTTCAGAATTCTCTGGTAGGTTAACAATGCGAAGGTTGCATCACCTGCTCCTGTCCTCCAGCTCCGCCATTTTAGCCTCAGGCTGATCCTGTTTGGCCTCGCGCAGCAAGGCAGCAGTTTCGGCTAGTTTAACTTTGGCTTGCAAACCGGCAAATTCAGCCTGTAGCTCTTTCATGCTGAGCGAATATTGGGAGATTTTAGCTTGTATGGACCGGGTTTCGCCCTCAATCCGGGAGAGCCGTCTCAAAATATTGTTTGTTGTTTTTCTAACATAGCCTCTACAATGGCTGATAGCATGACACAGGATTCCTCATCATGTCCCTTTCTGGGTGAGTCTTGCCTGAAAGAGTCTTTGTTTTTGAAGAAATGGACATATTTTATATATTGGTCAACAGCACCAATAAACTGAACTGGAAGTGAACAGTTAAGTTAGCCATTTGTAATGAAAACAGTTAAATGAAGAGGAGAGAGGGCAAGGAGCAAAATCACTAGGCAGCCATCTTCCCAGTAGGTCACGTGATTCTCCCCAACAGATTGATAAATAAAGAAAAAGAACACACAAAGAACTTGTGATGCATACCCACAATCCTCAAATGAAATGAATTAGGTACCAAGATAATGAAAAGGATATTTCACAAGTAATTTTTTGGAGCTTACCCCATTGTATTTGGATAGTGTGAATACTAACAACATATGCTGTCCCTGTTAACCGTTAACAACATCGCCGTTCCTCCTGGTTGTCCAGCTCCCAGTTCACTCCCATTCATTTTCAGGACCTTGCTGAAAGTAATCTTTTTAAAACATAAAATAACTACGAGGGATAATAGATCAATAAAAGAGAGTACTAATGTCAAACAATCCGTGTCCCTGTTGTAATAGGTCACCGGTGGGAACTGGATACAGACTGTCTAATTGATATGGTAAAACATTGGCCTGCGTAGTAAGATGTTTCAGGCCTGTCACACATTGCAGTCTTCATCCATCTCCATTTACCTGCTATGAACTTTAATGAAATCCATACATTTACCCCACTCTCTTTCACACACTGACCTTTTGATGAAGGTGAGTTTTACTCCTTCATCACACACGTGTGTGCTGCAAGATTGTGGTGTTTCTGGAAGGATTGTGAATAAAATGACATTGTATTCTGCTGGTAGTACTGTCGCCTCACAGCAATAAGGTCCTGGGTTTGAATCCCGGCCTGGGCCTTTCTGTGTGAAGTTTGCATGTTCTCCCGTGTTCATGTGGGTTTCCTCCGGGTACTCCGAGTGTGTGTGAATGGTGAGTGAATGTTATGTGTGCCTTGTGATAGTTTGGCGACCTGTCCAGGGTGTATTCCTGCCTCTCACCTTGTGACCCTGGCCAGGATAAGCGGGTATATATAATGGATGGATGGACTTCCACAAAGGAGAATGAGAGTCATGCAGCGACTGATTCCAACTTCAGACTCTTGTTCACTGACTTCAGTTCCTAGTGAACGAGTGAGTCATGCAGTGGCTGATTCCAACTTCAGACTCTAGTTCCTAGTGAAAGTAATTTCACCTACTGTGCTTTGGATGTGAAATCCTGCATGAACCTTGCACAGGCCTATGTTATTATGCGATTCACAGGACTTTCCGAAACATTTAGCCAATTTAAAAATGAATAGCTAATATGGGCATGTTTCTGTGCAATTTACTCAATTAGCATTTAGCATTAGCTGGCACGAGGTTGACGACTGAATAGTTAGCAATTAGCTGATGACAACAATATGATCTATAGGCCAATTTTTTTTTAAACACATTAATTAGTAGTGTGGGACAATTTCTTATGAATTTGTAGCTTTATCCATGCAGATGTTATTTAGTGGATCAAACAAGTTGTAAAACAGCTAGCCAAAATCTTGATTTTACATTTTAGTTAGTCTCATTCGCCATTTGGCTGTTCTGAGCCATAGGAAGCTTCAAAACACTCGGCCAGGACAGCCTAGAGATAAGACAGAGGACGAACTTGGGGGTAGCCATTGGAGGTGTGAATGTGTGTGTCTGTGTGTGAGTGTAGGTCTGTATGTGTGTGTGTGTGTGTGTGTTTTTTTGTTTTTAAATTTTGGTCTTGGCACATCCTTAGATTACCTTGGGAAAAACACACTGTGTTTGGTATCTTCTTTCAATCATTCCTTGTGTGACTGTCCATGTCTATATCCTTTGTTAATTGTTTTAAGGTAGTTGAACCTTGTCTTTAGATTTGATATGTTTGATAATAATTACCAAATGAAATCAAATAAATATATTTTACATGTTGGATAAGTGAGGTGTTTTAGCTGTTGATGTGCTGTCTTCGGTATTCAGAGTGCCAGATGCCAAACAAGGGTGTTAACGGTTAAAACTGCTGGGTTCAGAAAATTAAACATAGTTCAGATAATCCTCACCTTGCGGAAAGGTTTTGCACTCTTTATCTTCTTAGTCAGTGCCTGTCCTAATTTTATGACCTGTAATTCTACTGAATGCCGTGCCTTGCATAACTGCAGTGGGAGTGTTGATCTTACTTGCCTTGGCTATATTTGGATTTGTGTTGACTAACTGCGTTGTGTCAGTTTCCTGCATCATACACTGTTCATCAGGCTAGCGGCACCAATGTCAAAACAATGTTGGGCTGCGTTTCCCAGAGTCTCCTTAGCGCTACGTGCGTCGTAAGGTATCCCTTAAGCGCTTCCTTTAGCTCTCGAGCTGTTTCCCAGCGTCTCCTTAGCTAAGGTATACCTTAATTAAGGTATACCTTTAAAAGGGTGGTCTGAGGCACTCGTAAGCTGTCCCTTAGCGCTGCGCTCCGCGGTTTCAGCCTTATTCTGCCAACATTTTTCTTTTCAAATCGACAGTTGTACTACAGTGCGCATCTAGTAGCACATCTGCATGCGAAAATTACATAGATAGTTTAATATTAACTTTACGAAAATTAATTATCCAATCAATGTTTCTGTGCATAGCACGTCGTGAGAATGTTGTCGTTTCACCTGTCTATTCCCATAATGATGGCAATTAAGTATAGGGCCTATCCAGAATACTAATCCAATTTGTGAAGAAAAAATTTATAAAAATTAAAAAATGTATAAAAATTAAAAATTTTTAATTTATACGTAGTGGAGCTAATTGGATGTGGATATGTGGATTAATATGGATTTTCTGACTGGTTAGGCTACCGTAGCCTGTACCCTGCTACTACAAGCCTATATTTGACAGATATTAGGCAAATTGACAAATCTAAATGAGGACAGCTGGAAACTAATCAAGAGGGCGGCACCCGCTATATCTAGTCGATCATGATCGGGCTCAGTTAGACCACATTATGGCTGCATTACAACGAATTGTTGCTCTAAACCAAAGGCGTCGCCGTTCGCGTAGCCGATTGGTTTATGTAAATCATTTTATAAGGACAAACTTCAAACCGCTTGATGTCCTCTCAGACACTGCCATCGTCGCTAAATACCGGCTGCCAAGGGTGGAAGTACTGAAACTACTTAATTGTGTCCCCGCACATTTCAAGGGCCACCCGGTGCAACTTTGCCCTCAGCCCAGAGGTCCAGCTCCTGGCGGCCTTACGCTTTTATGCAGTGGGCAGTTTTCTGGAGGTGGTGGGAGACGGAAACGGGCTCAGCAAGGCTTCGGTATCACGGAGTGTGGAGGCCGTGACCAACATCCTCGTGCGTCATGCCCAAGCGTACATCAAGATGCCTGCAAGGAGAGAGGAGATACAGCAGACACACCAGGGCTTCCACGCTGGGGCCGGCATTCCCCAGGTGATTGGACTGGTGGATGGGACCCTAATCCCTGTCCAACCCATCCGCGTACGACCAGATGTTCATCTTTCGTAAGGGGTATGCCGCCATCAACACCCAAGTGGTGGTGGACCACAATGGGCTCATCGTGGACGTCGTGGCGAAGTGGCCAGGCAGCACGCACGACAGTTACATCTGGGCCAACTCAGCTGTGGGGCAGGATGCTGCCAGGGGAGTGTTCGGCAGGGGTTTTTTCCTCGGAGACAGTGGCTACCCCTTCCGAACCTACCTGATGACACCAGTGGCGAATCCTGTAACACAAGCTGAGCAGGATTTCAACGATGCCCACATCCGCACCAGGGGCCTCGTAGAACGCACAATTGGCCGTTGGAAACACCGATTCCGCTGCATTCATCGGTCGGCGGGAGGGCTGAAGTTCAACCCTGCAAAGTGCTGTGCGGTCATTGTTGTAACAGCAATGCTGCACAACATTGCTGTGCGCGCACGAGCGCACATGCCTCTGGAGGATAATGAGGATGAAGAGGATGATGACGCCGAATGTGACAACCCTCCTCCCCCTGAACATTGTGCAGCACAATACAACGCCGGTTTTCAGGCCAGGCAAAATATAATAAACATTTTTGGCTGAAGTTGGTCTCTTGTTTTTTCTCCACTTTTCCTTTGCAGTCACTAAACGGTCCATGTCCAGCACCAGTCACCCACACACCATCCAAACTCCCATTCCAGCAATAAACCCACCATCCAAACTCCCTTCAATCAACCCCATTTCTCCCCACAATGAGCCCGCTGTTGTCAGTGTGGACCCATCAAATTAAAATGCTATAATTAGCCTACCAAAACTTAAACCAGCTAAGCAAAGTTTGCACGCGTAACCCGCGTGCGTTACCCACAGAGATATTCTCCAAGCACATGGCTTAACGGTTTCATCTTAACATAAAACATTCTAAACAGACAATTTTATTTCCTATTTCAGTGTTTGATAATGCAATAACTGACACGAAATACACTTGGGTCTAAACTATTCCCTAGCAACAGAATCCCAGTGAAACGCTCTATAAAAAACAAACAACATGGAATAGAACACAGGTGCTTTATTTGCAGAGTATAAAAAAAGGTTAAGGTTTCCAAAAAGGAGCATGTTTTACAAAGGAACAAAATTAATGCAAACAAAGATAGTATACCGCTCCTTAAAAACAAAAAAATTCATCAATGGGGACGTGGTCATGGATTTGTCTCATCTGCAAAGGAAGAAAAGTTAATTAGTGAAATTGACTGGAATACATTGCAGAATAGGAATAGGACACAAAAAACGTAACTTACCTTGAGACGGCAGAATGATGGGCACGGATATGGAGGGCCTATGAAACTGCGCCTCCGCCAAATCATACTGCCTCTGCAGGAGGTCCAGTTTTGCTCTTTTCACTTCCAGCATCTCCCGCTGGAGGTTGTTGGACATCTCCAGTTGCACCTCGATGCCCCGCAGCACCACCAGCTTCTCCTTTTCCAAGGAGAGAAGGTCTTCGCTGCAGCTGCAGCGCACGACTCTCTGCCTCGACATTCCACCTCGCATCCGAGGTGTTCTGGTGCGGGCGTCTGTCGGGGGGGAGTCGTGTGGGATGGGGGGAGAACCACAGCCAGAAGGCGACGAGGAATGCAAGCTTTGGGGTGGCGAGGAGGGCTCGGGGGGTGGGGTGGATGTCCCCTCACAAGAGGGCTGGAGGGTGGATGTCCCCTCTCCAGATCGGACATCAATGCCCCCCGAGATGCCTTGGGAGGCCGTGCGGCCAATTATTGAAAGGGCATTTTCTTCATCAGGGGTGAGGCTGGATACGCTGGGTCCACCACCCGTTTTTGCCATCTCCCTCCGCACTGCCGCCCCTCGAGATTTGGCAAGACTTGCCATTTTTTCCGGACAACTGTCCAGTCTCTGGGTGGACAGGAGCTGGAAGCAGCCATTTTTTGGGCTATATTTTTCCAAATGCCCACTTTTGCTTTATTGGACACATTACTCCTGAAAGTACTGAATAGGACGCCCTTGTTTTCTTGCACTTCGTCCAGTAAGACGTGCATTTCCTCCTTTGTGAAAACCGGCGCTCTATGCCGTCTTGGTTTTGCAGCCATCTTGTCTTCATATGTGCAACTACCCACGGGTAATTATGTAGGCTGCATTAGCCAATCCCAGTGCGTAATAAATAAAATTAATAATCGGATGCACCTGCCATTAATTACACTAATCAGTGATCACACAAAACACGGCAATGAAACGCCACGTTGTGTGCCTTCTTTTACTTCCTTTAAGTGAGCCGTCTATGGTATTATGATAGGCTATCAAATGCTTTGGCAATATTTCATTTAATACCCTCTTTACTCTACTGACCCAGGTTAAAAATGCCGTTGCATACGCGGTATAGAATTAATCATTATCAATTTGCACAGACGCGCTTTTGCCTTTCATCTACGATCATTTTTGCAATGCAGAGAAAAGTCCGCGGGAATCAGGGGATATGCTGCTACAGTTGTCTATATATTGTTTGACAAAAACAAATTAAAATTAGACCTTTGTTTCAATAAGAACAAAATAATTCACCCATATGTACCCTATATCCTTTGTTCTGGGCTTCCAAGAAGTCCCAGACTATGGCGTATATGTCCCGATTGATGCTCTTTATTTTATCTTTTGTAGCCTACATTTATTGATTAAAACTATCACAAGGTCTCCTTTTGACTCTTAAAGAGATTAGCAGATAATCTCTAGTAGGCATAGCTTCCTCTTCTGCAATATTAGATTGATGTAAAACGATTATGACAACACGTGTAATATTAAAACGTCATTCACAAGCCTTTACAAGTGAGACAATCGATTCGCTTGGCATCGATTGATAAATTTTTCAGCACCACAGTGAAGGCCAGCTCCAATTTACGATGTATCTTTAAGTTGTCCCTTAAGAGTTGCCTTAAGGTATAGTCTGGGAAACACTCGTAAAAAAGCGGTTTCCCTTAAGAAGGTAATACCTTAAGAACCTTCGTAAAACGTTAAGGTACATCGAAACTCGGAAACGCAGCCTTGACCTCTCAAATTATCAACAAAGTGGTGATGAGTTCTTATAGCCTAACATTATGTTTGAATAAAGGAAATGACTGCGGTTTCTTTGCTTGAATTGAGACTGAACCTAGTTTACATCTCCGCCTCAGTGTTGCCAGATGCCTGAATCAGTTACTCCTAAAAAAAGTCCTGAAAATCTTCAATCAACTCCCATTCAGATTCCTCACAAATATTACCCCATATCTCATTTAAAATCCCCCTCTGTCATTGACTTCCATACATCTTCACTGTAAAACTTCCCCCATGAATGTTTAAATCCCCTACATACATTTAGGGAACAGTCTGGCAAGCCCACTCTGTGATGTGTGATCTTTTTTGGGAAATAATATACTGATGGCCTCTTTTGTTCACGTTTTTTTGCACCGATTTCTCAGATGTAAGTGGGCTGACCAGCTAGTTTAAGACAGTTTCTTTTAATTCTATAGGTCTATTTATTACTCAGGCAAGTTTGTTATTGCAATACAAAGACTTTAGGGGTTGGAGGACATGTAGAGCTGCGGTGACTAGTCTGAAACTCGTTCCAGTTCAGGACCCAGACCCGGACCCGAATCAGAATGTCCAGTTCGGTCCGGTCCTCAACGACAGGTCCAGTTCCTTCCCAGATTAGGTCCCCACCGCTTTAAATTTCAAATAATCCCTCTCTGAACTATGTA
The DNA here is from genome assembly GCF_018555375.3 of Anguilla rostrata. NCBI lineage: Eukaryota > Metazoa > Chordata > Actinopteri > Anguilliformes > Anguillidae > Anguilla > Anguilla rostrata. The sequence goes on along the minus strand of NW_026985745.1, from coordinate 3,165 downwards.
ATTCTGAGGAAAAATTCCACTACCAAATTTCACTTTTTTCAATTGGCCTCCATTGGATTACATAGAAGGTTTGAAGTGCGATTATTCAAAAATGCTGCAGTATAATTTCACAGAAATGGGGTACAACATACATAAGGATCCCTTCTGTCATAAACAAGTGTTTTAATTCTAAGGAGAAGTCAAATCCAAAAATTCAATTTTTTATATTAGCCTGCATTGGGCTGCTTGGAAGGTTAGAAGTAGGATTATTCAAACGCACCTATTTAAGGTGGACCAGAAATTTTGAATCAGGAGTCAACTTCAGGATGGTAGCGTTACCAATAGCATACCAGGCTACTTAGCTAGAGAGATGTAAAATGCATTGAGAGCTCTTTTTCGAAGCTCTTACTATTGTAACTGATTATAACTATAGCTGAAAACATTTATGCTCCATCAAAGTAATTATCCTCTAATTCAAAAATGCATTTCTTATGATTATGTAACTGATTGATTTGCCCATGAATCTAACCAGGAGCACCTGAAGAATGCCCACCAAACAGGAAAATGTTGCATGGAGTACAACACACACCTGAAGCCCCAACTTTCATTCTAGAGCATTTTAATCCCTGTGAACTTTTTATCTTTGAATTCCAACAGTATGTGGAGTGTGAAATATGTGAGTAGAGAAAAGATTCAGGTCCCTCACTGTAGGCTTACCTGCTATAAACACTCATTCATGGTGATGACAATTCAGCTTCTTAGTGCTAAAAGATGATGTGTGTTGTTGGCTGCATGGGTGTTGCAATATATCTTCACTGCTATAATTATTTTATTTGTTAATTAATTATTCATTTATTCATTATTTTTCAATTGGCCCACCAACTTCCCCACTTGATGGAGGACAAGTTTATTTATACAATTACGTAGCGGCAACTGTTTTCGCCCCAGGAGGCTGAAATTTGGCATGGAGGTTGGCCATGACCAAAGATAGAGCTGAGTAACTTTTCAGGCTGATTGACCAAGAGGGGGTGTGGCCTATCACAAAAAGGCGCATAGCTCCTGAATGGATTCACAGATTTGCACAATATTTTGTGGAAAGGTTGGTCATGAGCCAAAGAAGAGCTCATCAACTGTTCATGCCAATTGGCAAAAGGGGGCATGGCAGCAGGAGTGGCCTATCACAAAAAGGTGCATAAAATCTACACGGATTCACGTAACATGGCAAAACTTGGTGGAAAATTTACGTAACACCGTGAAACTTCAAGGAAAAGTTTATCATGAACTGCTGTCTAACTTGTGCATGTACCATCTGACGGTCTGCAAAGCTGTGCCCAACCTCTAGCAGCCACACATTTTGAGGCTGAAATTGGGCATGGAGGTCACGTGTTTGGGGGAGGGTGTGTGCGTGGATGCATGCACGCAGACGCGTCATGCCCATTCAAGCTGGGGGGGGGCACGTGCCCCACCGGATTTTTGATATCTGGATTTTTTATATTTTTATTTTATTTTATTACTATTATTTTTTATAATATGTAGTTATGATCATTTTATATTACGAGTCAAACGTAATCTTCTGATTGTCATAGATCATACCTCAAAAAGTCACACACCCCCTTTCCCTATGGTATTGGTTTCTCCAAAAGTTGCAGGATGAAATTGGTTCGCAACAGCAGGTACGCATGCACACAGACAACACTCTGTTGCGCATCAATGCTGAAGGAGATGTAGGCTACAGCTTAACGGTGTGTTGCTGAAGTGGTTAGTAGAGCATCAATCCCTTTTTCAAACGTGTGAAAATGAAATGCAATTAGTTATATGCACTTAATTGCATTTGAGAAATATAGGCATAGTTTGCTTTGCAAGATTTGTTTGCTAGTACCAGCTAAAGTTAGTAGCTATCCCTCAATCCGGTTGTTTAGCCTTCTGGCTCGCTAGCTAGTCGTAATTTGTGATAGCATAGCATGCTATTTAATATTGGTAAAGGAGAGCTGTGTAAATCTTATCAATCAATCAATCAATTTTTATTTGTAGCGCTTTTAACAAAGGAGCTTTGTCACAAAGCAGCTTTAGAGAACCGGCCCCCAAAGAGTAAGCCTAGGGCAACAGTGGCAAGGAAAAACTCCCTGACTGATAGCAGGAAGAAACCTTGAGCAGAACCAGACTCAGAGGGGGAACCCATCTGCCGCGGGCAGGCACCTGTTTGGCAGTGAGCTGATTATTTTTACCACCAGTAGTTATAGTTAGCGAAACCCTGAATTACATTTGATATCTCCAGGTCAAGATGCAGAGGAAAATCTCTTTAAAATCTCATTCTTTAAAAAAAAACGACAGAAAGCCCCAGCCCTGTCCTCAGTCAGGAGGTTGATAGTGCAAGAGGTAGTTTCTTAGTTGAGATTTATAGTGTCCTTCATGGAAATGTATGCAGATTTAATTGTGTGTAGGTGTGGTTACAGGTTATATGTACTTAGGCTAGTGGTGATGATGGATCTTTCAAGGAGGCTGAGCAGTTTGGAAAATAGGTTACTACTGCTGAGTCTGAGCTTTTATTGGCAATGGAGCAGACACTGCTATGTGATGTCAGCACAGTCTCATCTGTACTCATGCTGCTTCCTATGCATTGTGTTTTAAAATACAAATGTTACCATGTTGGCAGGTTCCTTTCATCTGTGGCTTTATTATCTATGTTCTCTAAATTAATTAGCATTGTGGATATAGTCTTTTTATGTGAATTTATGTCCCTTAAAAATTTTGGGTGAAGCAGACAAGATTTAGCTCTTTTTCAAGAAAAGTGGCAGCAGTGTAGAAGCTAGTGTAGAAGTGAGTGAATAAGTGAGTGTCATTTCCAATAAACATAACAGCACATATAATTGACATGAAAATCTCCAAATAAATATACAGTATTTACCCTAATATAAAGTGGGAGCTTCCTGAGCTACAAAAACTGATTTAGTGACGTTTTAAAATAATCCCCCAAAAGTTGACGAGACTGCAACCACTGAGCTGCTGGCTGCTCAGAAATGGTCGACCTGTGGGACAGGGCGATGGGTCTGCAGTGATGATTTGTTTTTCAGACCAAAAACTGACTGAAGCCAAACGCTGTGGTTGGGCGGGAGGGCAAAACGAGCAATTAACTTATCTACAGTATGTCAGATATCAAGTGTTTAGATTATGGCCTCAGAGAGAGAA
>NW_026985744.1:0-12310 GCF_018555375.3 Anguilla rostrata | reverse complement strand
AAGCCGCCAAACACGTTTGACAGATTGAATGTTTGCCGGTTAAGGTTAGCTAGCTAGTCAAATGGCTTGGTAGCCGAAGTTGCGAACTGTTTTAGCACAGGCTACTACTGGACTACCAAATATAGCAAGCTGATTACGCTTTCTGCCAAGTAATTATTTGGTTAAGTAGGCTAAAGGAAATAGTAAAAATGACTCGGATACCGAAAAACTTAAGAGGAGGATTATTTTATGGTCGTCTAGAGCAGCTGTAAATAGCACACGCCATAATGAAATCACCACGAAATGGGATGCCTGCATTTTCAGACTTAGCACAAATTCATCTGCCTAGCACTGTCACCCTTTTAAAACGGGTCGAGAATAGCGTCTTTCTAAAACGGATTTTGAATGCAGCTAGCTTAATGAATAATGAGGCCTTTTAAATGCCTGGGGCAAATAAAAGAGGCGATTGGGCTCCACAGTTAACGAAGAAGCACCTGCGTGGGCACCGGAATGCGCTTCCGCAGTTCGTTAGGCAAATAGCGATCTCATAAATCTGAATTCCGACACAGAAATAATTCACGAATTCTTCTATAACGAACGCTGTGGCACTGGATACAATTTAAACAAAATAATTGATAGAATACTAACCTGTAATCGGCAGCAGTTGTGTGCGTCACCCGTTTTAAATACAGAGTATAATGCTATTAGCGATCTCATAAATTCAAATTCCCGAGACAGATATAATTAGCCAGTATATCTAAAACGAACTTGGTGTAATTGGAAACACGTTATAAGCGGTACACGTCCTCCAGATAGATCGCGTGGGCACCGGAATGCGCTTCCGCAGTTCGTTGGCGAATAGCGATCTCATAAATCTGAATTCCCGACACAGAAATAATTCACCAATTCTTCTATAATGAACGCTGTGGCACTGGATACAATTTAAACAAATAATTGATAGAATACTAACCTGTAATCGGCAGCAGTTGTGTGCGTCACCCGTTTTAAATACAGAGTATAATGCTATTAGCGATCTCATAAATTCCAAATTCCCGAGACAGATTATAATTAGCCAGTAATCTAAAACGAACTTGGTGTAATTGGAAACACGTTTACAAGGGGTACACGTCCTCCGATAGATCGCGTGGGCACCGGAATGCGCTTCCCAGTTCGTTGGCGAATGCGATCTCATAAATCTGAATTCCCGACACAGAAATAATTCACGAATTCTTCTATAACGAACGCTGTGGCACTGGATCAATTTAAACAAATAATTGATAGAATACTAACCTGTAATCGGCAGCAGTTGTGTGCGTCACCCGTTTTAAATACAGAGTATAATGCTATTAGCGATCTCATAAATTCCAAATTCCCGAGACAGATATAATTAGCCAGTATATCTAAAACGAACTTGGTGTAATTGGAAACACGTTATAAGCGGTACACGTCCTCCAGATAGATCGCGTGGCCTCGGAATGCGCTTCCGCAGTTCGTTAGGCGAATAGCGATGTCATAAATCTGAATTCCCGACACAGAAATAATTCACAATTCTTCTATAACGAACGCTGTGGCACTGGATACAATTTAAACAAAATAATTGATAGAATACTAACCTGTAATCGGCAGCAGTTGTGTGCGTCACCCGTTTTAAATACAGAGTATAATGCTATTAGCGATCTCATAAATTCAAATTCCCGAGACAGATATAATTAGCCAGTATATCTAAAACGAACTTGGTGTAATTGGAAACACGTTATAAGCGGTACACGTCCTCCAGATAGATCGCGTGGGCACCGGAATGCGCTTCCGCAGTTCGTTTGGCGAATAGCGATCTCATAAATCTGAATTCCCGACACAGAAATAATTCACCAATTCTTCTATAACGAACGCTGTGGCACTGGATACAATTTAAACAAAATAATTGATAGAATACTAACCTGTAATCGGCAGCAGGTGTGCGTCACCCGTTTTAAATACAGAGTATAATGCTATTAGCGATCTCATAAATTCAAATTCCCGAGACAGATATAATTAGCCAGTATATCTAAAACGAACTTGGTGTAATTGGAAACACGTTATAAGCGGTACATGTCCTCCAGATAGATCGCGTGGGCACCGAAATGCGCTTCCGCAGTTCGTTAGGCGAATAGCGATCTCATTAATCTGAATTCCCGACACAGAAATAATTCACGAATTCTTCTATAACGAACGCTGTGGCACTGGAAGCAATTTAAACAAAATAATTGATAGAATACTAACCTGTAATCGGCAGCAGTTGTGTGCGTCACCCGTTTTAAATACAGAGTATAATGCTATTAGCGATCTCATAAATTCAAATTCCCGAGACAGATATAATTAGCCAGTATATCTAAAACGAACTTGGTGTAATTGGAAACACGTTATAAGCGGTACACGTCCTCCAGATAGATCGCGTGGGCACCGGAATGCGCTTCCGCAGTTCGTTAGGCGAATAGCGATCTCATAAATCTGAATTCCCGACACAGAATAATCCACGAATTCTTCTATAACGAACGCTGTGGCACTGGATACAATTTAAACAAAATAATTGATAGAATACTAACCTGTAATCGGCAGCAGTTGTGTGCGTCACCCGTTTTAAATACAGAGTATAATGCTATTAGCGATCTCATAAATTCAAATTCCCGAGAAAGATATAATTAGCCAGTATATCTAAAACGAACTTGGTGTAATTGGAACACGTTATAAGCGGTACACGTCCTCCAGATAGATCGCGTGGGCACCGGAATGCGCTTCCGCAGTTCGTTGGCGAATAGCGATCTCATAAATCTGAATTCCCGACACAGAAATATTCACAATTCTTCTATAACGAACGCTGTGGCACTGGATACAATTTAACAAAATAATTGATAGAATACTAACCTGTAATCGGCAGCAGTTGTGTGCGTCACCCGTTTTAAATACAGAGTATAATGCTATTAGCGATCTCATAAATTCAAATTCCCGAGAAAGATATAATTAGCCAGTATATCTAAAACGAACTAGGTGTAATTGGGAACACGTTATAAGCGGTACACGTCCTCCAGATAGATCGCGTGGGCACCGGAATGCGCTTCTGCAGTTCGTTAGGCGAATAGCGATCTCATAAATCTGAATTCCCGACACAGAAATAATTCACCAATTCTTCTATAACGCTGTGGCACTGGATACAATTTAAACAAAATAATTGATAGAATACTAACCTGTAATCGGCAGCAGTTGTGTGCGTCACCCGTTTTAAATACAGAGTATAATGCTATTAGCGATCTCATAATTCAAATTCCCGAGACAGATATAATTAGCCAGTATATCTAAAACGAACTTGGTGTAATTGGAAACACGTTATAAGCGGTACACGTCCTCCAGATAGATCGCGTGGGCACCGGAATGCGCTTCCGCAGTTCGTTAGGCGAATAGCGATCTCATAAATCTGAATTCCCGACACAGAATAATTCACGATTCTTCTATAACGAACGCTGTGGCACTGGATACAATTTAAACAAAATAATTGATAGAATACTAACCTGTAATCGGCAGCAGTTGTGTGCGTCACCCGTTTTAAATACAGAGTATAATGCTATTAGCGATCTCATAAATTCAAATTCCCGAGACAGATATAATTAGCCAGTATATCTAAAACGAACTTGGTGTAATTGGAAACACGTTATAAGCGGTACACGTCCTCCAGATAGATCGCGTGGGCACCGGAATGCGCTTCCGCAGTTCGTTGGGCGAATAGCGATCTCATAAATCTGAATTCCCGACACAGAAATAATTAACCAGTTCTTCTATAATGAACGCTGTGGCATTGGATACAATTTAAACAAAATAATTGATAGAAACTAACCTGTAATCGGCAGCAGTTGTGTGCGTCACCCGTTTTAATACAGAGTATAATGCTATTAGCGACTCATGAATCCAAATTCCCGAGACAGATATAATTAGCCAGTACATCTAAAACGAACTTGGTGTAATTGGAAACACGTTATAAGCGGTACATGTCCTCCAGATAGATCGCGTGGGCACCGGAATGCGCTTCCGCAGTTCGTTGGGCGAATAGCGATCTCATAAATCTGAATTCCCGAAACAGAAATAATTCACGAATTCTTCTATAACGAACGCTGTGGCATTGGATACAATTCAAAATATGTTTCATTAAATTTTATTGGGTATGAAACATTTTTCATTCAATTTCTGGAATTTTCCTGAATATGCCAAACATGTCCAGGGGATGTAATATTTTGGTGCAGTTGTCATGAAAATACCCTTTTGTTGAAGCATTTTACATGCAATCCATGTTATTATTACATAAGGCATAATAACCAAATATGTTAGCTAGCTCGCTCGTTTGATAATGAGGATTGATAAACATAGTGGTCGTATAAACGCATTTAATTAAAAACTTTCACTAAATCTACATACCTTTATTGCCGCAACCGAATCTGTGCAGACAAGTCTTGCAGTGGAGAATATTGGATGAGGCACGAGTAACAAACGTCTTATTAGAGAAGTAGCGCGTCAGCTGCTGCAGTTCACACTTGTATTAGAGCTCCCTCTACTGGATAATTGTAGTAAATAGCAATTACAACGTTCAAGCAGACAAGTACAGATAAATAATCATCGTTTTTTTTTTGTTTATTATATAATATATATTAATATATTATAGATATATCGGTCGGGCTCTAGTACATAATCTGCAGAAATGGGTGCCTTTACTGAAGTTTTCACTAAAGCCACTCTGTGATCCCATATCATTCTTTCCAAGATAAGGTGGGACTGGCTCAATGTATCTAAACTGATTTTTAAAAACCGTTTTTTGTCTTTGATCAGTTTTCAAGGTACCAGTGTTGCATGCCCGAAACAAATCCTCGGATTTAAGAACCTCTCTCTCTCACGGTCAGAGATATCCAATGATACCAGCTTTTCGTCCAACTTATGAAGTAAATGAGACTGACTGATATCATGCACTGCTTGAAAATCCTCAATAATAGACTGTATGACTGATGCTGGCAGTAAAAGTTTTGCCTGCAACTTTAAATAAAAGAAAGCCAAATTGTTCAAGAAAAGGGATTCATCTGCTCTCTCTGGCAGCACCGCTGCTTGGTCTCCCTCGTTATCATCACTTACGTTACGTCGTCAGTCAAATCCCTCTCCAACACTGAAACATCCTCAACTTGTTCATTGGTTGCCGTTAGTCTCGTCTCTGTTCCTACTGTTACATGGCCCAGAAGACTGGATACTGTACAAGACTTGTGTACCGTGGAAAAATAGAAATAAAGGAAGAGACGACTGAAAACGTTCTCCCACACTGACGAAATGGACAAGAAACGGCCCTGCCCTCTCCGATATGAGATTTCAAATGAGAGTTTAAACTGGATAAATCATTGCATCTAACATTGCAAAATTCTACATGACAAGATACACACTCGATTGCAGTTACCTGTGCTCTCCTCTTATCTTTATGCTCTCGATATACATGACATTCCAACTGCGTCATGTTTCTGAACGAACGGGAGCAATCAAAAAAGGCGCATTTAAACAACGCGGTTGGAAGACTCGTATGTACTTTCATATGCCTAACAAACGCATACTTCGTTAAGCATTGGTGACCACAATACTGACATGTAAACATGCTTTCATACTAAGCTATCGCTGGCGAATGATTGGCCGTTATGATACTAACTAGTTTGATGAATTCGAAACGCACGTAGCCTACCTGCACAATCCGGCGACACTCTAGCCAGCTGCAACAAAAAATACTCAAAGTACAGGGTTGCCTTGGAAAAGAACAAGAAAATTTATGTGAAATACAGATCAACGTATTCTGTTGGAAATCAAAAACGAACAAATTGTGATATAATTACTTTTAAATTCGCGTAGCCTATTAGGTGTGACACTCGACACTTGGCATTGCTTTGTTAGCAAATTCTCTGTCGCCACTACTAACCAACGGCTTCCCAATATCCATAGCAATTTCCAGTTAATTACTGAAAATTCAAACGGTGTTATGCAGTTAAGAGCAAAACGCCCACAATGCTGTTCTGTCTTAAGCAATGTGCCGTATATCAATAAAACAGCAGATTACTGTAGGAATTTCCCTGTAATTTCACATCAATTTCATGCCGTGTACCAACAATGACAATGAGTTTGCTTTTATATTTATTGATTTTTATAGATTTAATCAGCTGGACGTGAAAAATGTTCTTCTGCGGGCGTTTGGGCATATTATCTTACCGTTGTCAAGCAAAACTCTGCTTCGTAGTTCTAATTGGACCGTCCTTATGCAGACACTCTGGTTTGTTGTTCTAGTCGCACCGTTGTTAAGCAAACATCTCTGGTCGTAAGTTCTATGAAAACAATGATTTTATCAAGAAAAAATAGTTCATTCCCGTTTCATACCATGCAATTTGTTGTGTTCAATAATAGATGTTACAGGTTGAGTGTATTCTGACCACTAGGAGGCACTGTATTACTTTCCCGAGAGTAGTTGGAAGACTACCCTAGTAAGGATGTGACGTAAGGGGAAAGTGTGTTGACCAGGAGAGATTGGGTTAAGATCAGAGACTGTAAAAAATATGGACACAGCTACTGTGACGTCACCCATTGACTCTCCGTGGGTCTCTAAAACCCGTTTTGAAGCTCAATGGCGGGCGCGGCCATTTTCTCGATTTGGAGCCAAAACCATAGAGTTAAGCGGTCTTGTGATTTTTACAATTTGATTGACAGTCCGGTGCGGAAAAGTCCTCAACCTGAACGAGGCTAGCTGACTGTCTGCCGTTATGTTTTAAAATATATTATCAGATGTTTACGGAGTTTAGTTTCCATCCGTGACTGTACTGTGTCATGTAATCACGTTATGTATGACATTAAAAATACAATTAGGCTATGTTCAGTTATCTTCAATTTATGTTTCTCAGCAAAACGAATATGCTTAGCTAGCATATCAGCTTGCCAGTGAGCTAGGTAGGCTGTCCGTGGTTAGCTCACGCGTTAGCAATATGAACCACAGGGGAAGAACATTGACTACACTGATGGTCAATCAATCGGAGATGTGTAGGCTACTGGTGATTTGACTAGGCAAATTTTCGTATAACTGTCTGGTAGATCTGTTAACCGAGCAAGTTATCGTCGTAGGTTTTCGCCAGTCAGATAATGAGCCTGCTACTACTAGCTACTCCATCGCCGTTTGTGGTGTTCACTTGCTGGGTGACGCTAGGTGACCGATCGTTCGCAAATCACTTTCTACCGAACAAAAATTAACACTCAGCGGTGATGAACAAATCTACCAAGTATTTTAATAACTGATCTGCAGGCGTGTAAATATGACAACGCACTTTGTACGGCAAGTTTTCCACCTGGTGCATGAAGAAAAATAATGTAGCCTACGTTGAATTTCTAATTATTATTAGGCTATTATTTTTTTCTTGTAAATCATCAAAACCAATGGAGAAAAGCCAATATACGCAAGGAGCCCCCAGAACCGATTCTGAGAACCACTGTCTTAAATGCCTAGCTTGTCGGTCTCTTAAATGCTAAAAACATGTTCCTTTTAAATGCCAAGATGGTTAATTTCGTTAAATTCTGTGTGTGATCTGTGTGTTGTATATTCAGCAAATGAACCTTGAAACTCTTAATTCGCTTCGTGAAACTGAAAAAGTGTTTATCCCAAAATCGGGATTATAGTAGCTTTGTCACATGCGTGAAGCATGGCCCAGGTAGACATTTACGGAATGTACACGACTGACAAGCCGCCAAACACGTTTGACAGATTGAATGTTTGCCGGTTAAGGTTAGCTAGCTAGTCAAATGGCTTGGTAGCCGAAGTTGCGAACTGTTTTAGCACAGGCTACTACTGGACTACCAAATATAGCAAGCTGATTACGCTTTCTGCCAAGTAATTATTTGGTTAAGTAGGCTAAAGGAAATAGTAAAAATGACTCGGATACCGAAAAACTTAAGAGGAGGATTATTTTATGGTCGTCTAGAGCAGCTGTAAATAGCACACGCCATAATGAAATCACCACGAAATGGGATGCCTGCATTTTCAGACTTAGCACAAATTCATCTGCCTAGCACTGTCACCTTTTTAAACGTTGTTTAGAACATAGCGTCTTTCTAAAACGGATTTTGAATGCAGCTAGCTTAATGAATAATGAGGCCTTTTAAATGCCTGGGGCAAATAAAAGAGGCGATTGGGCTCCACAGTTAACGAAGAAGCACCTGCGTGGGCACCGGAATGCGCTTCCGCAGTTCGTTAGGCAAATAGCGATCTCATAAATCTGAATTCCCGACACAGAAATAATTCACGAATTCTTCTATAACGAACGCTGTGGCACTGGATGCAATTTAAACAAAATAATTGATAGAATACTAACCTGTAATCGGCAGCAGTTGTGTGCGTCACCCGTTTTAAATACAGAGTATAATGCTATTAGCGATCTCATAAATTCAAATTCCCGAGACAGATATAATTAGCCAGTACATCTAAAACGAACTTGGTGTAATTGGAAACACGTTATAAGCGGTACACGTCCTCCAGATAGATCGCGTGGGCACCGGAATGCGCTGCCTCAGTTCGTTAGGCGAATAGCGATCTCATAAATCTGAATTCCCGACACAGAAATAATTCACGAATTCTTCTATAACGAACGCTGTGGCATTGGATACAATTTAAAAAAATAATTGATAGAATACTAACCTGTAATCGGCAGCAGTTGTGTGCGTCACCCGTTTTAAATACAGAGTATAATGCTATTAGCGATCTCATGAATCCAAATTCCCGAGACAGATATAATTAGCCAGTACATCTAAAACGAACTTGGTGTAATTGGAAACACGTTATAAGCGGTACATGTCCTCCAGATAGATCGCGTGGGCACCGAAATGCGCTTCCGCAGTTCGTTAGGCGAATAGCGATCTCATAAATCTGAATTCCCGACACAGAAATAATTAACCAGTTCTTCTATAACGAACGCTGTGGCACTGGATACAATTTAAACAAAATAATTGATAGAATACTAACCTGTAATCGGCAGCAGTTTTGTGCGTCACCCGTTTTAAATACAGATTATAATGCTATTAGCGATCTCATAAATTCAACTTCCCGAGACAGATATAATTAGCCAGTATATCTAAAACGAACTTGGTGTAATTGGAGACAATTTACAAGCGGTACACGTCCTCCTGATAGATCGCGTGGGCACCGGAATGCGCTTCCGCAGTTCGTTAGGCGAATAGCGATCTCATTAATCTGAATTCCCGACACAGAAATAATTCACGAATTCTTCTATAACGAACGCTGTGGCACTGGATACAATTTAAACAAAATAATTGATAGAATACTAACCTGTAATCGGCAGCAGTTGTGTGCGTCACCCGTTTTAAATACAGAGTATAATGCTATTAGCGATCTCATAAATTCAAATTCCCGAGACAGATATAATTAGCCAGTATATCTAAAACGAACTTGGTGTAATTGGAAACACGTTATAAGCGGTACCTGTCCTCCAGATAGATCGCGTGGGCACCGGAATGCGCTTCCGCAGTTCGTTGGGCGAATAGCGATCTCATAAATCTGAATTCCCGACACAGAAATAATTCACGAATTCTTCTATAATGAACGCTGTGGCATTGGATACAATTTAACAAAAATAATTGATAGAATACTAACCTGTAATCGGCAGCAGTTGTGTGCGTCACCCGTTTTAAATACAGAGTATAATGCTATTAGCGACTCATAAATCCAAATTCCCGAGACAGATATAATTAGCCAGTACATCTAAAACGAACTTGGTGTAATTGGAGACACGTTATAAGCGGTACACGTCCTCCAGATAGATCGCGTGGGCACCGGAATGCGCTTCCGCAGTTCGTTGGGCGAATAGCGATCTCATAAATCTGAATTCCCGACACAGAAATAATTCACGAATTCTTCTATAACGAACGCTGTGGCACTGGATACAATTTAAACAAAATAATTGATAGAAAACTAACCTGTAATCGGAGGCAGTTGTGTGCGTCACCCGTTTTAAATACAGAGTATAATGCTATTAGCGATCTCATGAATCCAAATTCCCGAGACAGATATAATTAGCCAGTACATCTAAAACGAACTTGGTGTAATTGGAAACACGTTAAAGCGGTACATGTCCTCCAGATAGATCGCGTGGGCACCGGAATGCGCTTCCGCAGTTCGTTGGGCGAATAGCGATCTCATAAATCTGAATTCCCGAAACAGAAATAATTCACGAATTCTTCTATAACGAACGCTGTGGCATTGGATACAATTTAAAATATGTTTCATTAAATTTTATTGGGTATGAAACATTTTTCATTCAATTTCTGGAATTTTCCTGAATATGCCAAACATGTCCAGGGGATGTAATATTATGGTGCAGTTGTCATGAAAATACCCTTTTGTTGAAGCATTTTACATGCAATCCATGTTATTATTACATAAGGCATAATACAGTAATATAATGAAAACACGTGCATGGTTTGTAAGGTTTTCCGGGGTTTGTAAATATGATAAACAGATGGTTTAGAGTCCAGATCCAGAAAATAAATAAAAAGTGTAATGATAGAGGGGCCCACATAACGGCACTGTGGAACTGTCAAGCGTAGTTGCCCCACCATTTGTCCAGAGGCCTGATGATCTTTTTACCCTTAATGGCCCGAACACACATACCCCCACAACCATAGACAAAGAGACTAGTTCCCCTTATCTTAGATGTGTCCAGGTGGCAACATTCCAGAGAGCCAAATGGCCTGCTTATCCCGAGGAAGTCCAAGTAACTTATTGTTTTATCACACGGCTCTGGGTTCTTTGAAGTACAGGATGAGTCCCAGCCTGCAGGCCCGTTCAAATGCCAGCCTTTTCTGGGTCCCAGTTTGACTCCCCTTTACACCATTCTCTGGGAAGGAGCTGAGCAGGGTGTTGAGCTCATCGAGGAAGCTTCCCAGGGGCCCTGGAGGGCGATAGATAACAACAATGTACAAGTTAACAGGATAGGTGATTGAGACAGAGTGGTATTCAAAGGTAGAGATGGAGAGGTGAGAAAGGGGGAGAACAGAGAATTTCCAAGAGGGAGAGATCAGCAAACCTGTGCCCCCACCACGGCCAGACGGGCGGAGGGCGTGAGAAAAGGAGAAGGAGGAGGAGAGGGCTGCAGGGGTTGCAGTGTTGCCTGGTGTGATCCAGGTCTCAGTGAGGGCAAGGAAATGTAGGGAGAAGAGGGACGCGTAGGCTGAAATGAAGTCAGCCTTCCGCGTAGCAGACTGGCAGTTCCATAGCCCTCCTGCGACCGTGAAGTCGTCACAGGGGGGTCAGTGAGGGATAGCGAAGTTTGGAGAGGTTCCGTCGCCACGGGGTCCTCGCCTGCGGAGGCGAGTTCTGTAGGGGAGAGAACAGGTTGGGATGGGGTTGACACATAGCATAGCAGTGAGGACAGGGAAGGCCTGTGGTGTGGCCACATGGTCAAGGAAAAGTTTAATTAAACATACACATGCATACCGAGAACAATCAATCGAGGACTGTCAGGCAAAGTTAAGGACCTCTCAACGTCAGCAGCAGAGGCAGAAACCTGCAGAGAACAAACAATATGAAATTAAACGCATTTAAATATTATTAGGGATACAGTGCCCTCCATAATGTTTGGGACAAAGACCCATCATTTATTGATTTGCCTCTGTACTCCACAATTTGAGATTTGTAATAAAAAAAGTATTTACATGCATATCAGGTGAACAGTGTATGAATTACAGCCCTTTTTATACACAATCCCCCCAATTTTAGGGCACCATGCTTGGGACACAGCAATGTTACAGTGCACATCATGAAGGAGTACACCCTCTCTGAAAAATGGAAATCCAGCTTTATCGCTTTACAAATAAAAAAGATATTATGTAGTGTTTCAGCAACACTGCAATACTGCAATGCTAAACAGGAAAGCATGTTTTTTTAACCAACATTATAAAAAGCCATGTTGCAAATGAGTATACCCCCTCTGAGCAAAATTTGTTTCTGCTTCTAAATTATGACCATCACAAAAAAGAAAACAAAATTGACAGGTATTGGGATGGTAGGTATGCCATCCCACCAAGTTACGCCTTGGTGGAGGCATGCCCCATACCTATACAGCACCGAGAGTTTGGCACTTTTCAGGGTTCCCCACAGAAATAACCACAACAGCCACAGACACTCAGCCATTAAAAACATTAAATTCTGTACATTCTGACCCCATTTCAACAGACAGATGTCATAAACACCTTCACATGTCCACACAATAAAGCCCCAAACTAAGGGGATTTTTTT
>NW_026985743.1:0-12787 GCF_018555375.3 Anguilla rostrata | reverse complement strand
AACAGTAAGTTATTTCTAAAAAAAAAAAGATTGATAAATAATAGCGAGGACCTTTTTGTTTTGGTTTGTGTTTGCATGTTTACATGGTTTGCCTTTTTTTAATTTCTGTCTTCCATTTTTCCCCAATTTCATATAATTTTTATCAGACTTATCCTATCCTGAGTTTTTTTTAAAACCTATTTTATACGCAGCCACAGGGTGGCAGTGTTACCTTTCAGTTTATGAGTACAAAAGCAATAATGAAAGACATGGCAAAAATGATAAACAAAATGGCATTTCTTCATTTCTAAACTTTAATACTCAATGCATAAATAATATACTTTCACATAAATGGACTGCATTTATATAGCGCTTTTATCCAAAGCGCTTTACAATTTATGCCTCTCATTCACCAGAGCAGTTGGGGGTTAGGTGTCTTGCTCAGGGACACTTCGACATGCCCAGGGCGGGGATCGAACCAGCAACCCTCCGACTGCCAGACAACCGCTCTTACTTCCTGAGCTATATTCACAATATTTTAAACTCAAATGAATAACATTAAACATTAGTGTGCACCTGACATAACAATGAGTACAAAGTTAATGTCAGTGTGGCAAAGTAATACTGTTTCTGTTGTATGGTTAAACAATACTAACCATCAATTAATTTAACAGAGCATTCATAATTTTTATCAATTTGTAACTGAATAGAAATTTCCGTTTTGTGTGTTTGAGAGCGAGAGAGAGTGTGTGTGTGTGTGCATGTGCGTATGTGTGTTCGTGTGCACGCACTGTGTTTAATTTATAAAATGCATGATTTTCTATATATTTAGTGACATTGTAATAGGAGTCAAGGGGACTTACTTCTCTTGGATTGATTTTGACTTTTTCATGACATCAAGTGACATCATGAGTTATGTCACAGTTATATTAACAATATTAAAGATAAAAGGGGTAAAGTACACATATGCACTGTCATAACCAGAAATATATCCAGTGACATATTTCACTGAAGTAACACAAACCTTAGACTGGCTTCCATCAGAGAAACATTCATATTTCTGATCTGCCTAGATGTTGTTTCAAATTATACAGGATTGTGTCTGTCTATAATTTTATAATTTTTATCATTTTAATTTTAATTTTTGTGTAAGAATTCTTACCCTTTCTGCAGAGGGGTTTCATCCACCCAGAGCCAGTTACTCTTAAATTCTGAGCGACTCAGTCCAATCCAGGTATGGGATTTTGCTATGTTGGTGATGAACCGCTGAAAACAAGCACAGAATGACCCTCACTGCTCTCTCTGTGGATGTAGACACTGAGAGACAAACAGCCCTCACTGATACTTCCTCGATCTGAGAGATACTGAGCTACAGCATGAGCCACACCTCACTGATATATGCGATTCACTCATGGTGTTAATATTGAACACGTTAGATTGTAAGAACCAACACAAGATTACATTTGCAGTGGCTACTTATGAATGTATGTTACCAGTTTTATATCCATCCACTCACTCACCGTCTCATTCATTAATTCTTTCACGGAGCCTTACCTGTTCGTCTTCACTCTCTATAATCACCAGGTCAGCTCCCCTTTTAATACAGTCACTGCGACTGTCAAACCAATTCTTCTTCTCATTAGAGAAGTAGTAACACTTGGAAGAGAACTGCTCCCAGCCCTGTGGACAGGGTTCACACACTCTGCCTGTACAGGAGGAACAGGCAGCAGACTCTGAGAATTACATTTTCATATGTAATAGTGTAAATGTAAATTCTTTTCTGCAGATGAACAACAGAGTAGCACCACTCACTCTGTGAACTGGAGGGACAGTACTGCTCCAAAAAGGGGAGTTTCTTAAATACTGCATTGTACTTTCTCTGTTGCTGGACCTTCTCTTCATTCATGGTGCTGCAACTGCTTCTGAGCTCCTCCAGTGCTCTCTCCAACATTGAATAGTTCTCTGATTGATTTGTATTTCATAAACAAGGAGAAGGGCAATTCTTAGAAAATAATTATCAAAAATATGACCACTTATCAGGATGACACAGACCACTGTGCTAAATTGTGGAAACAGAAGCTCAAAGCCATAGGCTGACCTCATCATTTAAGTTTTTGAACTGTGAATGAAGAAATATAGGAAACTAGGGGGAAAAAAATTAAAAGTTGAGTGAAATTTAAATTTTTGTTGTTAAGTCAATGTATTAATTTGCAGTGTTAGAGAATTATGAACAATTTTTTTGTTTATTTGGGCTCTGTAAGAATATTGCAGTATATATTTAACAGTATATGTGAATGAATAAGTATCTATATACAGATTTTCATATGTAATAGTGTAAATGTAAATGCTTTTCTGCAGATGCACAACAGAGTAGCACCACTCACTCTGTGAACTGGAGGGCCAGTACTGCTCCAAAAAGGGGAGTTTCTTAAATATTTCATTGTACTTACTCTGTTGGTGGACCTTCTCTTTATTCATGGTGTTGCAACTGGTTCTGAGCTCCTCCAGTTCTCTCTCCAACATTGAATAGTTCTCTGATTGATTTGTATTTAATACACAAGGAGAAGGGCAATTCTTAGAAAAAAATTATCAAAAAATATGACCACTTATCAGGATGACACAGACCACTGTGCTAAATTGTGGAAACAGAAGCTCAAAGCCATAGGCTGACCTCATCATTTAAGTTTGTGAACTGTGAATGAAGAAATATAGGCATACTAGTAAGAAGCAGTGATAAGAAGCAGTGGCTGACATCCTGTGCTTTGGAGGAGACCACATCCTTCTCTGCACTCTTCCGAAACGATAACGAGGTTTCAGCAATAAGCGCTGAAGATGCATTCAAACTCGGAAAAAAGTGGGAAAGCACTTAAAAATACATAAATAAATATATAATAAAATAGAATAGTTATTGTCTATGTCAAAATAATTTTGTCTCTTTGACTTCAAAGAAGATGCATAAACATATCCCCAACTAACACTAAACATTTCAAGAACACTGGGGAGACTCAGCATAGATTCCTGTTTGGTTGTGAGATAACAGGACAAGAACATTCCTCAAGAAGTCTCATAACATAACATGTCCCATACAAACCTACTGGGAACATCCACTAATGGTTTTATTTGTCATTAAAAAGTACATGCCAACTCAAGATGCCATGCTTATTGTTTTCTAAAATAGTTAGTACACATCATTAAACCAAACTATTACCATTTTACAAGGCCAATCTATTGAGCCTGTAACTAGCTATACTTACGGTTCTTACTTGATGGTCAGCTCTCGTTTAACTATCATTCCAACATCTGGTTAAGAAACTCAAGTTGAAGTTGGGTTTTTACTTTAGAAATAAATCGAGTTTCTCTGTAAATGTACATTTGTCAAAACTACCTTATTGCCAGTTTGTGATTATGGTGATGTATATTACATGAACGCACATACCTATCGTCTTCACATAATAGACAAAGTGTATCATGGAGCTCTGAGATTTATCACAAGTAGAAGCCTCACTCATCATTGCTCACTGAACTCAGTGGTTGGTTGGCTCGCCCTATCCATGCATCGATTTGGCCACAGGTATGTTTTCATTTATAAGACAATTTTGGAAATTCTTCCCAGCTACGTTTCATGTTATTTGACCCTTACAGAGGGAGGTTCGGCTCACAGACCTGATTAATCAGTTATAAAAAGCAGAGAACTTAATGCAATTGGTCGCTACGACTGTTTTTGAACTTACTATGTGTTAATCTATATTTTATTACTGATTTTATGTAATTTATTTGTGTGGTTGGGTATCTAAGAGTGTGTGAAACAGGGCATTGCTGTAAAAGAACATACATGCTCAGTCAACTTACCCTGTATAAATAAAGCTTAAATAAATAAAATAATAAGAATATACAGCTGGCCGAGTCAGGCAGAGGAGTGAAGCTATGTATATATTGGGGTAAACAGCCACACTTTTGGGGGGAGAGTGTTAAAGTCAAGCTATGCTAACAGATACCAGCAGATTCATGGTTCAAATTAAGAAACATTCAGGTTTCTAAAATGGTTACTTGACATCAAGAAAGCTGTTCGCTTAACAGTTTAAAATAGATATGACAACTGAGTCAATGGAAAATTAAGACCAACAGTCACAGACAACCGGAAAGAATGAGATATAAACAGCCTTTGGCTTTTTAAAAAAATTGTGAATATTTGTATCTTCAATTGGTTAATATCAACAGCGATGCTCAACATTTGTGATTGTGCATACTCTGGCCCAGTACCATACAAGTCATGAAAAAGATTTATCTCCTGGGGATAGCAACATCAACCCCCAGGTAAAACCACAGCCAATTTTCTGCAACTTACATGCCCACCCAATGTCCATGCTTTCAGATGAGTGTCACCATTTTCATAATGAGCATGCTTGCATAAGGATCTTTAATATCGCATATTCCATACATTTACAATTAAGTTACTTTATCTAATCCTAATTAATCCATAAGCCTACTTCTATTTTAAAACATCAAATAAGCATGATCCTAACTGGTATGCGCCATAATTCTGGGTCAAATAACAAGAAAGGTAGCTGGGGAGAATTCCCAAAATTGTCTTATAAATGAAAACATACCTGTGGCTAAGTCAATGCATAAATATGGTGATACAAAATGGGTAGACTGCCACACGTAACCTAGTTATCTAGAGCTCCACACAAACTACCCAAGAATAAAACCCTGCTTAACCCCTGTACACAAACAAGCGTTTTCTAATGGTCTCTTGACATTTATATGTAATAAAAATATATTCTAACATAAAAATTGTCTACTCCAGCATTAACCTCCCTTTGCATCTTACAATGATGCACATTGCAATAATTGCTGTGTTCTAATATTTCTCCAAATTAAATGTGCATACGATAACACAAGAGGTCTTCTGGCAAGAGTGAGCTGATAGGTACGATCTGAGAGCTGGGAGTTGGGATGAGAGAGCTACGAGGTGGGAGCACTGAGCTCACTCAAGCTCCAAGGTGCGAGGTGCGAGCTTGGATCAGCAAACTGGGAGCTGGGAGCTGGGAGCTGGGCTCTAGGTGCAAGCTCGGAGCTACGAGCTCGCTGCTCACAGTTGAGGATTGAACTTTAATGCAATAATTTTCTTATTCTATTTTGTTTTCCCTTCGTGCTACTGATGTAATAAACAATAGATTCCCCAAGCTCATTTAAAAGCGACAATGACCTCTTGATTATGCTGCTCTTTAATACAGTGTGCAGGTGTTCTTACCTGTGTGCTGAGCTCCTGGGCTGTTGAGTGAGGTCTGGCCCAGTGTGCTGTACACATCTTGGTATGGAGAGGCCAGGTCAGTGTATATACCCTCTGAATCTTTGGAGACTGTAGATGCTGCCATTTCTGACAACTGCTGCTAGTGCTCCGTCCAGTATTGCTTTTTATATATTTTGTGTCACTGTGGTCTGTGGTACTTGAGCAGAAAATAAACTCGCATTGAGAGATCAGGAAGCTGATCAGGGCTCGACATTAACACCCAACACCCCCAAAAGCCATCTGAAATGAAATACTACATGATACTACGACTCCCATGAGTGATGGGTGCACACTGTGTGCTCATCCCATTGGCCATCTACTTCACCCCTCTCTTGCTTGCTCAGTTCGATAAGGTGAACTCAACCAAAATAAAACAGCCACACACAGCACTGCATATCCAAATGTGTGTAGGCTATACCTGTACTCACTGCAGCTTCAAAGTGTTTGTTTAATGACACTCCACCCCAGCAGAGAGCGATTCAAGTTCTCCAGTTCTGATCGGGAAACGAAGAGCTGACAATAATTGCAGCATCAAACACAGAAAACAGCAATGGTTCAGTAAAGGAGCATGAATTTTATGCAAATGAAAAAAATGCAAAAGGTAGAAAAAAGAAAATATAGTTCTAAAGAGAATGTGATTACAGCTGGTCTATTTATTATTTTTACACAGGTTCATAGTCACAATATAAGAGCACTAATTAAAATTTTCCAGTTTTTCAAATTTTCGAATACACTCATGAGACATGATGAAATCACACTTAAATTTGAACAATCTTTTCTGAGATTGATTTCCATCTTGTTGATCCCGCGATAACACAATTAAAATGCCTTTCTCCTGCTCCAGATGTGACACATGATATAGCATAGAAAGCTGTGCTACAGATCCAGGGCCAGGATTGAGTAGCAGCTTAGCATGTACAAGAAACCGAAGTACCGGCTTTGTGATCACCAATAAACAACAAATAAAACAGCATCATCAGAACGACAGCGTATTTCTTAGAAAACAGTAAGTTTATTTCTAAAAATAAAAAAAGATGTGATCAAATAATAGCGAGGACCTTCTTTGCTTTGGTTTGTGTTTGCATGTTTACATGGTTTGCACTCTTCTTTAATTTCTGTCTTCCATTGATTCACGTTTCATATTAATTTTTTATCACACTTTTTTTAAACCTATTTTATACACAGCCACAGGGTGGCAGTGTTACCTTTCAGTTTATGAGTACAAAAGCAATAATGAAAGAAATGGCAAAATTATAAACAAAATTGCATTTCCTCCTTTCTAAACTTAAACACTACATGCATAAATAATATACATTCACTGAGAGCTCTTTCTATCAGCAGATAATTCCACAAAATGAACACATTAGATATCAACTTTTGTAGAAAAGTGACAGCTGTTCTCAATTTCAGTGTAAATGTACAGTATCACAACCGCAGAATGAGGACCATTATAAATATATGGTTTCATATACTTACAGTATGTCCATAGAATCAGTCATGTAATAGCTTAAATCTACTCTGCATGTACTGTTATATTACATTACATTACATTACAGGCATTTAGCAGACGCTCTTATCCAGAGCGACTTACACAACTTTTACTTAGCACTTTACATTGTATCCATTTATACAGCTGGATATATACTGAAGCAATGCAGGTTAAGTACCTTGCTCAAGGGTACAACGGCAGTGTCCTTACCCGGGATTCGAACCTACGACCTTTCGGTTACAAGCGCAGTTCCTTACACACTGTGCCACACTCCGTCCTACTATATCAATGCATTTAATAAAGCCTAGTCTCACAGACACATTTCTAGTTAACATAGCAGTGCAGTATGTATATTCCATATATTCCCAACAGAAACAGTAACCTTGTGGTCAGTTTATTGGTCCTATGTTTGACTGTCAAACCTGCCATGTTCAACTGCCTCTCACAAGGTAAAATAACCAAAAACATACAATGAAAAAAATGGTTTAGGGGAGCAGAGCATTCATTTCACAGATCCATTGCTCGTCATAATAACAGTAATAAGCATCCCATGCATTATTCTTAGTGGCAATGAAGGCACAATCAAACCCACTTCGGTCAGCTGGATCTCCATTCCCCCAGAATCTGAAAAGAAAGCAAAGACTGAGACACAGAAGCTCTACTTCTCTTCAGTTTTCTACAGAGATACAGTGACTCCTTCTCATTCTCTGTCTATTGCCGTCAGTGATAAGGAGAGTTCAGACAGCGTAATTATATATCTTGTTGGAAGATAATTCTGAATTAACTGTACTCATTAAATCAACCTCATCATACAAACAGAACAATATTAAAGATAAAAAGGGTAAAGTACACATATGCACTATCATAGCCAGAAATATATCCAGTGACATATTTCACTGCAGTAACACAAACCTTAGACTGGCTTCCATCAGAGAAACATTCATATTTCTGATCTGCCTAGATGTTGTTTCAAATTATACAGGATTGTGTCTGTCTATAATTTAATAAATTTTATCATTTTAATTTAAATTTTTGTGCAAGAATTCTTACCCTTTCTGCAGAGGGGTTCCATCCACCCAGAGCCAGTTACCCTTAAATTCTGAGCGACTCAGTCCAATCCAGGTATTGTATTTTGCTATGTTGGTGATGAACCGCTGAAAACAGACACAGAATGACCCTCACTGCTCTCTCTGTGGATGTAGACACTGAAAGACAAACAGCCCATACTGACACTTTCTGGATCTGAGAGATACTGAGCTACAGCATGAGCCACACCCCACTGATATATGTGATTCACTCATAGGGTTAATATTGAACACGTTAGATTGTAAGAACTGCTCCCAGCCCTGTGGACAGGGTTCACACACTCTGCCTGTACAGGAGGAACAGGCAGCAGACTCTGAGAATTACCTTTCATTTGTAATAGTGTAAACATAAATGCTATTCTGCAGATGGACAACAGAGTAGCACTACTCACTCTGTGAACTGGAGGGACAGTACTGCTCCAAAAAGGGGAGTTTCTTAAATATTTCATTGTACTTACCCTGTTGTTGGACCTTCATGGTGTTGCAACTGGTTCTGAGCTTCTCCAGGTCTCTCTCCAACATTGAATAGTTCTCTGATTGAATTGTATTTAATACACAAGGAGAAGGGCAATTCTTAGAAAAAAATTATAAAAAATATGACCACTTATCAGGATGACACAGACCACTGTGCTAAATTGTGGAAACAGAAGCTCAAAGCCATAGGCTGACCTCATCATTTAAGTTTGTGAACTGTGAATGAAGAAATATAGGCATACTAGGGGAAAAAAATGTAAAAGTTGAGTGAGATTTAAATTTGTGTTGTTAAATCAATGTATTAATTTACACAGTGTTAGAGAATTATGAACAATTTTTTTGTTTATTTGGGCTCTGTAAGAATATTGCAGTATATATTTAACAGTATATGTGAATGAATAAATATCTATATACAGATGGGTGACAAATTATATTTTAATTTTTTTTAAATATATACATTTTTTATGTAAATTATAGAATCAACACTACAATAAAGATCAATCATGCAACAACAAAAAATGCATTTCAGGATGAAGTGTTTGCTTCTCGTCCAAATTAAATGTGTCTCAATTACATTGTCAAACTGTGTTTTGCTAAGCATGTTGAGTGGTATTTGAAAAAAATAATGACCAAAAGTGATCAAGGCATCAACATCACATATTAGCTGTTATGTCGCAACTTATTTATTACTTATAAACATTTATTTTTTCTTAAAATAGAATGCTCATCAACAGCTGGGTGAAAATAGAGGGGATTAGCCAAAAGCAATATCCTGCATATGTGAACCTCACTATATGATATTCATTTGTAAAATGACAGAACAGATTTGTTTTTTACTTTAAAATGACAGTTTACTAGGATCACAGGAGGAACAGGCAGCAGACTCTGAAAATTACCTTTCATTTGTAATAGTGTAAATGTAAATGCTTTTCTGCAGATGGACAACAGAGTAGCACCACTCACTCTGTGAACTGGAGGGACAGTACTGCTCCAAAAAGGCGAGTTTCTTAAATATTTCATTGTACTTACCCTGTTGTTGGACCTTCATGGTGTTGCAACTGGTTCTGAGCTTTTCCAGGTCTCTCTCCAACATTGAATAGTTCTCTGAATGATTTGTATTTAATACACAAGGAGAAGGGCAATTCTTAGAAAAACATTATCACAACATATGACCACTTATCAGGATGACACAGACCACTGTGCTAAATTTGTTGTAGTCTGTAATTCCCGGTCACTTGTCTCCCCAGTACTGTCTCTGTGTCTGTGTTCCCTGAGCTGCTTCACTCCCCTGTACTTGTGTGATTTCACTATTCGGGTGGTTCCGGGTTTTCGTGGTTTCCCCCCCTTCCTTCCAGTCTCGTTTTTACTTGCTTCCTACTTATTTCTAGTTTTACTAATTTCTACTAATCCTTACTAATTTATAGATTGTAAAGTACTAACCTCATTAATATACTAACATGTGAATATTACTAATGGACTAACACACACTAGTTTTGGGTTTTTGATAGTTTAGATCACTATACTAATACATTAACCAGTCTCCCCTTTTCCATGCTGCGCTGTAGCTCCGCCCCTTTTCTTTCTAGCCTGCTCTAACGCTGAGTTCTGCAATTGCCTGCACCTGTCTCTTGCTCTGACTGCACCTCTCTCTCTCTGCACACGTTTGTACCTGCTCAACCCAGGCCGTCTATTATCATTGTGGTCTATGTGATTCCAGTCCGCGTTTTGTCAGTCCCCTGTCATTTAATTAGTTTTCCTAATGTTCTTCACCTGGATGTTGTTTGTTACTCCTCCCTCACTCACTTAACCCCTCCTTGATTGTTATCTTCCCCAGTGTATAAATGTCAGTCTTTTCCACCTGTTCAGTGTCAGGACGTTGATAGAATTCATTGTGCCGATTGTTAGTAAGCCTTTGTCTATCGAGATTCCTGCAACACCCCTTTGTACGACTTTGAGTATACCTGCCCCTTTTGGTTTTGTTTGCTTCTGGTTTGACCTTTGCTTTGCCTTGACTTCTCTTTTGCCTGTCCCTTTGTACCTTCGCCATTCTGATCTCCTGGTTTTTGATTTTTTGCCTGTTTTTTCTCTATTCTTTTGGAAACTCGATTCGGCACCGTCCTCTCTCTGATTACCTGGCTTCGAACCTCGGACTGAATAAAGACAACGTTTTTTGGATTTCCCAGGTCTGCATGTGGGTCCTTACACAGAACATCACAAAATTGTGGAAACAGAAGCTCAAAGCCATAGGCTGACCTCATTTAAGTTTGTGAACTGTGAATGAAGAAATATAGGCATACTAGTAAAAAAAATGTTTAAAGTTGAGTAATATTTAAATTTGTGTTGTTAAAATCAATGTATTAATTTACACAGTGTTAGAGGAATTATGAACAATTCTTTTGTTTATTTGGGCTCTGTAAGAATATTGCAGTATATATTTAACAGTATATGTGAATGAATAAATATCTATATACAGATTTTCATATGTAATAGTGTAAATGTAAATGCTTTTCTGCAGATGCACAACAGAGTAGCACCACTCACTCTGTGAACTGGAGGGCCAGTACTGCTCCAAAAAGGGGAGTTTCTTAAATATTTCATTGTACTTACTCTGTTGGTGGACCTTCTCTTTATTCGTGGTGCTGCAATTGCTTCTGAGCTTTTCCAGGTCTCTCTCCAACATTGAATAGTTCCCTGATTGACTGGTATCTAATACACAAAGGGAAATGCATTCTTTAGGAAATAAAAGTATTGATTAAGGACATTTACCGAAATTCACCACAGTTCAGTATGATACAGACCACTGTACTAATCTTTGGAAACAAAAGCTCAAAGCCACATCATTTTTTAGGTTTGTGGCCTGTGAATGAAGAAATTTAGGCAAACAATGAAAAAAGTATTTTAAAAAGTTGAGTGAAATTTTAATTGTGTTGTAAAATCAATGTATTACTTTTATTACTTTACACAATGTTGGAGAATTATGAATAACCATTGTTTATTTGGGCTCTGTAAGACTATTGTTGTGTGTATACTATTTTAGTATATATGTGAATGAAAAAAAATTATATATATATATATATATATATGCATACAGATGGGTGACAAGTTACATAAATTATATAATTTTATAAATATATAAATTTATTTATATACAGTATATATATAACAAAAAATATGCAAAAAGTGCATTTCATGAGGAAGTCTTTGCTTCTCGTCCAAATTAAAAATGTCTCAATTACATTGTCAAACTGTGTTTTGGTAAGAATGTTGAATGGTTTTTGAAAAAAATAATGACCAGCAATGATCAAGGCATCAACATCACATATTAGCTCTTATGTAGTAACTTATTATTTGGCCAGAAGCAATACCCTGAATCCCACTATATGATATTAATTTGTAAAATGGCAAAACCGATCCGTTTTTTACTTTTAAATGACAGTAAAGAGACACAGACAGTTACTCACAGAGGACACACAGGACTAATGTGGCAGCCAATAAGAGAGCACACAGCAGCCCCAGACACACTGCAGCCCGTCTGTAGGGATGTGAGCTTTGCCCACTGCGCCCTGTGGTCAAGAAAACAGACCAGTTAAGCAGAATGTCAATTTGATGTATTATATTGATCTTGTTGCTAGTTTTCTTTTTTTTCAATCCAAACATAATGCAGTAAATTAAAGCTTTACAACAGCAAATAAAAATCCACTACTGCAAACTCTGTAAACTGCAAACGAACTACCAAATACAGGAGGCCTGCACTCATAACTGAATATAAGAGTGTGGGCCTACTCCATTTCTATCTCAATTTTATGTGACTATATGTGGTGAAAAAACTATCACCTCTTCAGAAGAAAAGCAAGTGTGTGGGATGTAAGCCTCTGCCCATTGGGGGTCAGATAAGGTTCTGTTCTAATGTATTGTTTCTGTGTGTGTGTGTGGGTGTGTTTGTGCTGTCTCACCATTGTCATCAAAAGTTAACATTTCCTGTTGAATGATGCATCACACACTAAAGGGCGTGTGTTCCTGTTAACACTAACACATTAAAACAATTGCTGTGTTACATCTAGACCTACACTTTCAAATGGCATGGAAGACAGCATTAAAATGGATGGGATAGACACATCGAGAGGGGAAGAGAGAAGGAGGAAGATGAAAAATAGTGGAACTAGAGGAAGTGCTTGTGGAAGGAGAGGAAGGAGAAAACTTGAAATTTTGTTTTGGTGTCACATCAGTTTCACAAAGCTGTACTTATTATACTTTCAAAATAGAATAGAGTACGGGGCTCCTGTGTGGCTCATTCTGTTAAGGAACTGTGACTGACAGCCCTGCAGGGAGATGCACAACTGACATCACTCAAAGAAAAGAATGTTTGAGACAGAATCTAATCGCACACTAGGGCTGGTCAATCTGGCACCTGTGGTCCAACTGTTGAGCTGCACATAAAGTGTCTTCCTCCAACTCCCCTCTGCTAGG
>NW_026985742.1:0-13071 GCF_018555375.3 Anguilla rostrata | reverse complement strand
TTTTCCAGAGATCGGGTTGAGCTAATATTAGATTTCTGTAAAAGCATTTAAGGTGGAGGCTCCCAATATATGATTATGTTTGCAACTGAACATTCTAATGCTGATGTACCAATCGCTGCTGGAAATCAAAAGCAATGGAGCCCTAGAACACTGACTCAGAACATTGAAGAAACATTCCAAAAAACCTACCCTTCAAAGGGTTTATCTTTACAAAGGTAGTGTGTGGAGGTGGAGGAGTGGAGGTTAATAAGACACATGTCTGTGCTTATTACAGTGTTTTCCCAGCTCAGACAGTTGTGACATCTAAGGACATAGCAGTGATGGTGGCTATTTAGCTTTCTGTCTAAGCTCTTAAGCGTTTATTTGCTCACAGACTCAATGCATTTCAGTCTGGTTTTGCTTCCTTGCACCCAGCTTGTCAGGCAATGTGTCAGATGAGGTACTTCCTCTTATTTTGGCCATTTCCTGTAAAGTATACCTGTGTAAAACGGCTAGGCACCAGTATGAAGGGCTGAATAGAGCATCAGCCATGGCAATGGTACTGTTGTGGACCCTGTTGTGGATATCAGGATATTGTCACAGACTTTCAGCTGAAGGTGAGTCCCTCTTTCTGCCTCAATCTTATATTAATTAATTTATTAATTGATTCATATATAATGCTCATAAATATGCACCCAAATGTACAAGAATAAAACAGTATCACATTCGATAAATTGTCAATTTATTGTACTATGGAAGAGTAAAGCATGTTACAGTTACATAGCAGAACATGGAAAAAGACATTCTTACTTACAGAAAGAGTGTCACAGAGACCGCTACTACTACTGTATATGAATAGATTCAGACTCTCTTCTTTTGTTTTGTTTTTTTGTTTTCAGTTTAAAATTCAAGAGAAAGTAACTATAATATAGTCTCATACTGTAGGAGCACATTGAGAAACCCTATAATATAAAAATGCACACATTTTAATAAAAACAGTCTTAATTATATCTTATTTATAAGGACTATCACACAAATACTACTGATACTACTATATTAAATGATCCAGACTCTTCTTTTTTTTTATATGTTTGTTTTTAGATTAAAGTTCAAGAGGTAGCAAAAGTTTCAAAGTTTCAGCATATTAACTTTATCAGTGAAATTACTTTATATTCCGGTACCAAGCAGTTACACAGACTTTCAAATAGGAAATTATATTATTAAATTATTAATGATAGCGTCATTGATATTGTTATTAAAGCAGTATACATGCTGTAATATATGCAAATTCAAGACACAGTATCGTAACTTTATCATCAAGACAGATTTACAGCCACTCCAAACACTATCCATAATGATCCATGTCTTTCAGTGGTAAAATTCATAAAACACAAACATTATCAGAATCTAAGAATGTTCATTTCTGATAAAAAGCAGAGCAAACAGTTCTTCCTTCTACTAGGAGGCAACTAGTCTCCAGGCAGGCACGCTCGTCCCCTCCCAGTCCGTGGATGTCTGACCCCCTCCGAACCAACCGGGCCAGCCTACGTGCAGCGGAGAGGAAGTGGAGGAAATCCATGGCTCAATCCGACCTGTCTGCCTACCAGTCTCTACTAGCTACATTTTCTACCGCTGTAACCTCTGCCAAAATTAATTATTATCAAACAAAAATCCATAAATCTGCCTCTAACCCTCATCAGCTGTTCTCCATTTTCTCCTCTCTCCTCAGCACTCCTTCCCCACCTCAGTCCTCCCTCGCTGCAGATGACTTTGCAGTTTTCTTCGATGAGAAAATTGCAGACATCCGCAGCTCCTTCACGTCCACCACCACCCTTCCCCACTCCCCCAGCTCTGTTCCCTCCCCGTGTTTCTCCACTTTCTCTCCCCTCACTGACTCTGATGTTTCCCAGCTCCTACTCTCCCACCGCCCCACCACCTGTGCTCTTGACCCCATCCCTTCCTCTCTCCTCCAGACCATCACACCTGACATCCTCCCATATGTCACCTCCCTCGTGAACTCCTCCTTGTCTTCTGGACGTTTCCCTCCTCTTTCAAGCTGGCCCACGTCACCCCACTGCTGAAAAAGCCCACTCTGGACCCCTCTGTCATCCAGAACTACCGTCCTGTCTCCCTTCTCCCTTTCCTATCCAAAACAATTGAACGAGCTGCTTCTAATCAACTCTCCTCTTTTCTCTCCCTGAACAACCTCCTAGACCCCTACCAGTCTGGCTTCAGACCTGGCCACTCGACAGAGACCGCACTCCTCTCGGTCAATGAGTCGCTTCACGCCGCACAAGCAGCCTCCCATTCATCTGTCCTGATCCTCCTAGACCTTTCTGCCGCCTTTGACACCGTCAACCATCCCATCCTCCTGTCCTCCCTGGCAGCTATGGGGATCTGTGGCACAGC
Organism: Anguilla rostrata; assembly: GCF_018555375.3. Taxonomy (NCBI): domain Eukaryota; kingdom Metazoa; phylum Chordata; class Actinopteri; order Anguilliformes; family Anguillidae; genus Anguilla; species Anguilla rostrata. Next base: position 10,683 of record NW_026985742.1, on the reverse strand, counting down.
ACTTGACTGGATTGAGTCCTACCTCTCCGGTCGCTCCTTCCAAGTCGCCTGGGCTGGTGCAGTATCAGCACCTCGCCCCCTTGCCACAGGAGTTCCCCAGGGCTCTGTCCTTGGTCCCCTCCTATTCTCCCTGTACACCCAATCTCTTGGTCCTGTAATCTCTGCCCATGGGTTGTCCTATCATTGTTATGCCGATGACACCCAACTCTTTCTCTCCTTCCCGCCCTCTGACACTCAGGTCTCTGCTCGCATCTCTGCCTGCCTGAGGGACATCCAGAGCTGGATGGATAACCACCATCTTAAGCTGAACCCAGGCAAGACGGAGATGATCTTCATCCCTGCTCCATCCTCTAACCTTCTTGACTTTTCTATTTCCCTGGGGGACACTGTGGTGTCATCATCACCCACCGCAAAAAACCTTGGAGTGGTGATGGACAACAGACTGTCCCTCTCCCAGAACATCACGGCGGTGAGTCGAACGTGCAGGTTCTTCCTGTACAACATCCGGAGAATCCGCCCCTTCCTCACCACCTACGCAACCCAGCTCCTGGTTCAAGCGATGGTCCTGTCCCGCTTGGACTACTGCAACTCGCTACTGGCTGGTCTGCCAGCATCCGCCATCAGACCCCTGCAGCTCATCCAGAATGCTGCAGCGCGTCTGGTCTACAACCTCCCCAGACATTCCCATGTCACCCCCTGCTCACTGACCTCCACTGGCTGCCTGTTATGGCTCGCATCAAATTTAAGTCCTTGGTGCTTGCATACCAGGCAGCTAAGGGTCAGCACCAGGGTACATTCAGAGGATCATCAGACCCTACACACCAGCCAGACCTCTCCGTTCTGCCACCTCTGGACGCTTGGCACCTCCCCTCTTCGCGTCTGCACTTCCCGCTCCCGTCTGCTGTCTGTCCTGGCCCCTCGCTGGTGGAATGACCTCCCCGTGATGGTCAGAACAGCAGAGAATCTCACCACTTTCAAACGCAGACTGAAGACTCATCTCTTCAGGCTGCACCTCTCCCCACCCCTCCCTAGCCTATAGTTCAGCTCATTGTACCTAGCTAGGATAATTTGATTATGTTAGTGTATCTGGTAGGATTGTTTTTGTATGATTAGGTGTGATTCCAGTGCTAGTTTGTACTTTGTACTTGGTAGGATTCTTGCTGCTGAACAAGCTTACTCTACAGGGTTGGAGTCCTGATCGATGTGGTCACTTCTGGCACTACGATCCTTACTTCACTCTAGTGTTTCTTTTGCGCCTCTACATCTTGAAACCTATGCACTTGTTGTACGTCGCTCTGGATAAGAGCGTCTGCTAAATGCCTGTAATGTAATGTAATGTAATGTAACTACATGATGTTGAAAAGAAAAAGAATATCTTTGCTACATGCTGCAACCACATTAGGACAGAATAAAGTAATGATGCAGATCTTGGGACTAAAAGCATGACTATAATCGGTACATGCAATACTTTTCCATTCTAGCGTAAAATATAGCTCAAATATTCATTACAGCTATTACATTTTAAATCTATTTATAGATCTGTTTAATCCTCCAGACTAACCTGGGTTTAATCATCTGTTGTTTACCTTTAATGCACTAACTGCAATTTGCCTCTATATTTAAATGCAATATTATCATGTCTTGTGCTCGGCTGGATCTCTGTATTTGGTATATTATTCTCTTACTGCAGTGTTGGTACAGTACAAATACTTTCATTCTGGGGAGATACAGAGGGTCTCTCTACAAGCCCCTGCTGAGACCAACGGGACAGAATTCATCTGGGAGTGGACGTCACATGATGGAAATTACACAAACACTCGGATAATAACTATACGGTCCGATGGAACGTATTCATGGAATTTGAAGAAGGAGTCTATTTTAAAACAAAGGAAGTACGACATTTATCTGCGAGCAAATTGGAAAGATGCAGGAGTTTTTACTTATAGTCAAACTAAACCAGAGGAAGTGAACTTGGCCGTGGCTGAAGTGTTCGCTGTAGAAGGTAAATGCACTATTTCATGTAGTTTGGAAATGATGACATTACAAATAAGAAGACATATATTTTCTAAATAATATAAGACAAATGTAAAACAAAGTTGATGTATATCTTTTTTTTAATCTTTCAAAAGGTTGAATCTGAAATTAGATTGAAATATTATGTAAAGTCATTCATATATAATGTGTTAAATGAACTTTTACAGAGTACATATGGTTCCTATTGAACTCATATGCACTCTGGTAGAGTTAAATTAACACTGGTCATTTTACTGTGTGAATAATAGGTCAATGTACCAGGAACAGCTTAATTGGACAAGTAAAGTGCCTCGTGTTTCTCATGTTGTGACACAGTGATATGATATGTGATATATTATGAGGAAATAGATCAGATTAGTCTATTTTTTGAGCAATACAAACTACAAAAACCAAAGTTCCATCTCTCCATAGAATTCCCAACACAGAGCTGGAGGACTGTATATTGCTTTAAATTTGATGACTGGTTTTGAGATGTAGGCCACACAATGATTTGAGGAAAATGTTGACAGCATTCTATAAATCAATTGCTCTTTGCTCCTGCAGTGAAACCATTTCACATGGACACAGTAAATGAAGGTTCTGATGTGGTCATGAGCTGTGAAGTATCACACCGTCCAGATTCAGCTACACTGGACTGGGAAAGGGACAGAGAACCTACTGCTAACACAATGCTGATCTACAACAACACTGCCCACATCATCATCCACAGTGCTGACCGATACAGTGAGGGATCATATTACTGCACACTCAGATGGAATGGAGTACGTATTTTCAGCATTCCCAGGACATTTCAAGTCTATGAAGGTATGTTACTATGGATACGGTCTTCACTGGAGCATTTACAAAATCATCCTGAGTTTCAACCTATTTTCATGAGCAAACTTATGACTGTGAAACATACATCATTCATTAAGATAAAGCAAGTAATGTCTTCCTAATTATCTTAAGACTCCAGTATAATAGATGCAGGATTGCATATTAAGTAGGAAATCTTGGGTTTCCATATTTTTTTTTAAAAATGGTCAGAAACACTATTTGCAGTTTACCACAGTATAACAATAAGGGCTGCCAAAGGTTTAATACTTTTTTTTAAACTACAATTTGTGTATCAGACTACCAAAGTCAAGGTGCTAAAGGTTAATTTTCCTGGACCTGGTTATACTCACAAAAAATAATCTGACTGAGATTATTATATTTTTCTGTTGACCTTCAGTTGATTGTACTGTGAACAGACACAAAGTAGGCAGGTTGTTATTTTGGTCTGTACAAATGGTACAGATATACACATGTAAACTCCAGGATAGACCTGGACTACCAAAAATTTGGCTGCACTGCCAGATTTGGTTAGTTGGCAACCCAGAGGAATATAATTTAATTTGGTTCAACATCCCTGGAAGGGCTGCTGGTTGGCTCATTCAGCTACAGCACCAATATGTGTACAGACACTCATGCTAACCACAGCTTGCCAGGTACATATGAAACACAACGCACTCTGTACAGAGGAAGTTTGAACAGCAGTGAGGCAGTGCTAGCCTGCCATTCTCTGAACTCATTCCGAACAGTTTACTGGAGATGGGTGGCATTGCAAAGGTCTGATCTAACCCTTGTGGCCTCAGCTGAAAAACAAAAGAGTGCTTTGATTTCCATGGAGATAGATAAAGAGAGATTCTCATCTGAGGGCTTTGATGGGTCTAATTTTCCTCTGAGAATCTCACCAGTGAAGTTTGGAGACAGTGGAATGTACTTTTGTTACTCTGAACACTCCCTGATGGCCACAGTAATGCTGGTAACTGTTCAGGGTAAGTTTGCACTTCAGGTTTGGCTAATGCTTACACAATTTACAGGACTGAATATATAACAGCATATGTTAACATGATGCTTATTAAAATAGCCTTTTAAACAATAATCTGTGTCATGCAATATAACACTACAGCCATTTGCTAACAGTAAGCAACAGAAGCATTGATTCCAATTCAAGAAGGTGTGCTCTCTCAGTCTCAGCAGTGTCCCCTGGTGGTCTGTCCAGGAATCAGTCAGTTGTGCTGAACTGTGAGATATCACAGGTGATCAGCTCTGTGACCCTGGCCTGGCTGCGGATGAAGGGGGGCAGGGGCGAGCTCATAAAACAGGAGGTCCTGAGTGAGAGGTACCCAAAAAAGATGCTCAGTCTCACCCTGCCCATTCTGAGCAGAGACCAGCTTCACTGGACCTGTGCGGTGTTCACAGGGAGCATGCTCAGAGCACAGGTCCCCCTCACACTGCCAACACCCATCACTGAACCTGAAGAGCCAAAGCCAGGTACTAAACTCCAACCACAGGCAACAGGATTCATTACAACTTAGGGGAAGACACTAAACCACCTAGTCTCTATAGTCAAATGCAAAGTCTCACAAGCATACTAGCAATAAATAAATAAGAAAACTCTTCTATTTTCCTGTAATAAAATATGCACAGTAACAATATTAAAAAGCGTGAGTCTAGCCAAGTCATGTACCAATGCCACTCAAACAGAAAACAGAAGTGCTTAACTCAATATGATGTGCACGCACCTATCATTTTATTTGACAAAATAAGAATTTTTACATTTAATATGGCTGAATAATGAATGTAACTTTTAATATAACCTAGTAATTAATTAATTTTTAATAGCTAAATAAATAAGAATATTCTCCCCATTCTGAGCTCCCTAGTTAAGTTTCCTTCTTTTGTGCCAACACAGATAATGGCAGGGTGCAGGTGATCGGTTTGGCCTGTACTGCTGCTGTGTGTGTTGGAGTGCTGTTGCTGTTAGGAGGTCTGTTGTTTCGGCATCTGAAAACAGCAGCAGGTAAAAGCTTCTCATTCTGTTCCGAGTTTACCATTCTCTCTGACAGAGCTTTCTAGAGCATTCACACTACAACATTTCTTTGAACTCTGCTCAGATAGTACAGTGTTATTAAATGCATTGTTTTTAAATTATGTTTTTCATTTTTTCTTTTGATATAATTGGAAACAAACCAATGCCATACACAAGATCAACCAAATGTCCAATCAGTTCCCAGAGAGATCATTTACAGTTTGCTTAAATGTTTTTTCCCTCTCAGGTTCCTCCTCATCACCAGCTGAAGGGAAAGGTGCAGCTGATCCAGTCTACAGTAACATCACAGATCTGCAGCAGGGTCAAGGTAGTGTAGGGGAACAAGGCTATTCACACGTAGCTTGAGTTAGTGCAGTAATGTAAGGGAACACACTACTTTACAGGCATTTATCATTTGCTCTCATATACACGGTGACTTATACAGCTTTTTGCATTTTAAAAACACAGCACCCATTTATACAAGTGGATATATACTGGAGCTATACAGTACCTTGCTCAAGGGTACAGTAGCAGTTCCTTAACCAATAGATTACAGTACAGAATGTACTTATAGGCCACGTATGGCATGATCATAGTAAAGATTGAATCATACTTCATAAATTTGCCTGAGTGATCAAAAATGTAACATGGCTCAGCGCTCCTTATATGGTAAATCATATAAAGTTATTTTAAAAGGTTTCCTTAAATATTTCTGTCTCTTACACTCCTATCTACATTAGCAGTGGATGAGAATGGTGATTCCAGTGCAGCTGGTGCAATCTATAGTAAGCTACAGAAAGTTGCAGAGCTACCAAAAGATCAACTGGCTTAACTGAACTATTGATAGGCTGCATGAACCGGTGAACTAATTCATGGGAAAGCTTGCATTATGGGCCAGTTTCTAATCCCTGACTAAATTCAAAACTCCAGCTAGCCCAGTAATAAGCTTAATCTGTGTTAGTGAAACCGGCCCTGTGCGTTCCATGTGCCAAATGTGTGTGGGAAATTAATTACACTGAACAACTGGAATTGGGACCATTTTGGTGCATCAGACTGCACCTCTTGTACTTCAAAGGATGCACAACTGAGCAATACCTCATAACCTCATTATGTGTTTTTCTTATCAAAACAAAAGTGCATACCAGGGGTTGCACCTTTGCCATCTCTTAAAAGGAGGCTGAGTTGCAGGTATGCCTGGACTTCCACATCCCGGACCATGTTAATCAGATCCGTTAATTGACCCAGGTCTGATAAAAATGCAGATTTAATTCTGGCCAAAATCATTTGTAAAATATGATGGATATGAGATTGTACTGACAGCACATAACCGGCCTTTTCCTGTCAGGGTTAGAGGGTGGGTTTGAGGTTATGGCTGCATCAATTAAACCTCATACTCACTCGCGGTTGTAGTTTAAAAATGGAAGTATTCGAGGCCTCATGCACACACACACCAACATTAAAACCCGTTTCAAAAACAGTTTTGGCTTCTTTAAACAATTAGAGTAAAGGGAGGAAGTGGGACTGTGGGGGAAAGGATTCAGTAAAAATAGGTCACTTGGTCATGAGACGTATAATTTCTAAACCAGAGGTTTGTTTGCTACAATGTCCACAAGAGGGTGGTATGCACCAAAAAGAAGACTCACACTTTTACTGTGAAGCAGAGGTGGAAAAATTTAGGTTCAGAAGGCAAAAATCCTCCCCAGTATTTTGTTGCAATCAAGTTGATTTGCTAATTAGCACAATCTTTCAACCAGGAGGTAAAACTAATAAGCTGGTAAAGTTCAAGGGGGGAAGAAATATGACAGAGCTTTTTCTTTCTGTCCCCTGGACTTTCAACCTCTGCAGTTCAGACACTGTACAAGCACGAGCGGGGCCCTGGAGTCACAGGCTCAAGCGGGGGCCACATATATCTGTATTATACATTTCATACATTCATATATGTGTATTTTCATGAATATATTTTATAAATTTTCCTACTAATAGGAAACCCAGATACCCCTAAAGAGGAGAATGACAGTGAGGAGCTCCAATACTTAATATTTTCCTTGACCACTCCCAGTTTGGGTAAGTTTGTTATACTTAGTGTTATCCTAATAAAATGGGTATGTTACTCTTGCCAGTTTATGAGATTTCTTTAGTGAATACAATGGGAGTAACATCTTAAGTTTGGGCACACATTACCTTATGAAAGGGGTGCAAAACCTCTTTCCTGGAGCGCTGGTGGTGGCTTTTATTCCAACCAATTATTCTGGTCTAATTTTCTAAACCAGTGTTTTCACCAATGCTGTTCACTCCACTGCAGAAATGCTCCAACTAAAGATATACTTTGTTTAATCTGCAGCTGCAGCTCCTAGCTTCTCTAAAATTTCAGAGCAAATAAATGATTGAGATAATTAAATCATTACAAGCAGACGGTCTAATGCAGTGGTGTCAAACTCGTTGCCATGGAGGGCCGTGTGTATGCAGGTTTTCATTCCAGCCTCAGATCTTGATTATATAATTAGTTAAATTATTTGCTGAATTAGGGATGCAGGTTTGTGCACAATGGTGACCCGACGTCTATGGTGACCCGCATTGTCTAAATAAAAATTTTCTTATATTCTGTGCTTCAATGCAGTTAAACGCATATGGCTGAATGAGTAATTGGACTCAATTAAGGCAGCATTAATTGGTTGGAATGAAAACCTGCATACACACGGCCCTCCATGGCAACGAGTTTGACACCACTGGTCTAATGGAATCCTGAAACAGATAAGCCTGTGTTGCCCATCTAACTAGCAAAAGCAATATGCAGTACTGGGGGTTCACAAATGTGGTGCTGGTTAGTCACAAGTTCTGCTGGTTTTTGTTTTATACTTAAAACAAGCAACTAATTCAGTCCCAATAATTACTGTTTGATCTTTTCACTGCTGTTTGGTGTTGCAGACCCTCACAGACAACAACGGAGGCAGTTGAACCCCCAGTCTCATTCTGTAAGTACGTTCCCTGAGATACTCAGGAGAATAACCATAAGGATTTTCTGTTCATCTGCATATCATAATGCAGGCACTGCGTATCATATTTATAAAACCAATAAAAACTGGTTACATTTTGTGTATGGATGGTCCACTTTGTTGAAAAGTTTGAATTTCATTGATTTCATTGTTCTAAGTTCATATGTAAGATTCTGATGTCATATTTCTGCAGGAACAAGAAGAAAATGATAAAGTGATCTATGCAAGTGTCTGCAAAATGTAATATGGATAACATTTCAATGATTCAAATGGATAAATGAAACAAAAAGCCCACATTTAAAGTTAACATTTGAAGTCTGTACAGTGCAACTGTGTCACGTTTTCAGGGGGGTTGGACCCAGGCACAGAGTGAAACACACGAAACTCAAGAGGTAAAAGAAAATAAAGACTTTACTACAAAAAAGGTAAACACAAACAGGGAACAGAAAAGGCCACTATGGGTAAAAACACAAACTCCAAAATCTCTAAGAACTGAAAACAAGAGGAACTCAAAACACGGGCAGGGCAAAACACAGGCAGGCAGAGTACACGGGTAGAAGCACAAACACGAAACGGAAGCAGGACAAAGCGGGCAGGTACATAAAGTCAGAAACAAACACAAGGAATCAGCACCCGAGTCAAGGGGACAAAGAACTTAAATAGACATTACATTACATTACATTACAGGCATTTGGCAGACGCTCTTATCCAGAGCGACGTACAACAAAGTGTATAACCATAACCAGGAACAAGTATGACGAAACCCCTAGAGAGAAGTACCGGTCCAAGTACAGGGAACAACCGCATAGTTCAACTTGGACCCTGATGGTTAAACTGATTAACACTATCAACGAGAACGGCAACAACGCAATCTATGGAAAAATAAAAATAAATAAATAAAAATACAAGTTAAGACAGGCGCATCAACTAAGTAACCTATGAAACAGCTGCCTAGTTACAACCCTAAGTTTAGCCATTTACAGGGGGGAAGGGAGGGATGGAGAGAGGTGCAGCCTGAAGAGGTGGGTCTTCAGTCGTCGTTTGAAATTGTTCACAGTCTCAGCTGTTCTGACCTCCACAGGGAGGTCATTCCACCATCGTGGGGCCAGAACAGACAGGAGCCGTGTTCTGGAAGTGCAGGTGCGAAGAGGGGGAGGTGCTAGGCGTCCTGAGGTAGCAGAACGGAGGGATCTGGCTGGCATGTAGGGTTTGAATATCTTGTGAAGGTATGCTGGGGCTGATCCCTTGACTGCCTGGTATGCTAGGACCAATGTTTTGAATTTGATGCGAGCTATAACAGGCAGCCAGTGGAGGGTAGTGAGCAGGGGAGTTACGTGGGAGTGTCTGGGGAGGTTGAAGACCAGACGAGCCGCAGCATTCTGAATGAGCTGCAGGGGTCTGGTGGCAGATGCTGGTAGTCCAGCCAGAAGAGAGTTGCAGTAGTCCAGGCGGGATAGAACCATTGCTTGGACCAGGAGCTGGGTTGAGTAGGTGGTGAGAAAGGGGCGGATTCTGCGGATGTTGTATAGGAAAAATCTGCATGCCCGGGTTACTGCTGCAATGTTGTTGGAGAGGGACAGCCTGTTGTCCATCATCACTCCGAGATTCTTGGCGCAGGGTGATGATGTCACTACGGTGTCCCCTAAGGAAATGGAAAAGTCGAGGAGGGGAGAGGATAGAGCAGGAATTAAGATTAGCTCCGTCTTTCCTGGGTTGAGCTTCAGGTGGTGATTGTCCATCCAGCTCTGTATGTCCCTCAGGCAAGCGGAGATGCGGGCAGGGACCTGTGTGTCCGATGGGGAGAAGGAGAGAAAGAGTTGCGTGTCGTCGGCATAGGAATGATAGGACAAGCCATGGGCAGATATTACAGGGCCAAGGGATCTGGTGTACACAGGTGAACACAGGTGAACACAGGTGAACTCAAAGAACAATCAAACCAGAAAAGGAGGGGATAACAATACACCAGTGGGAGCGATGAGACACAATCAGGAACAATAATAAAATAATTGAAAGCAATAATACAAATAACAGGGGAATGAGCAGGACACAAAACAGAAGTGCCGCCATCTGGTGGCCCAACAAGGAAAAACAGAGACAGAAACAGAACCATGACAAACTCAATTAGAGATGAAAAAAGACAATCTGCAGATCTTACCAAGATCTGTTACTATGTGAATATGCCACTGTTGCATTCTGTTTTGCTAAAGGAAGCCTTTACATGCATCTGATAATATTTAGATTTTGACTGTGAACAACACAGCTGTATTCTGGAAAATATATACATTAATAAGTTGTTTCTGTACTGTTTTTTGCAGTTTTATTTTTTCTTTTTCTTGTGTACTCCGATTTGTTGACTAATTGATGTATGAACAGCAGGGAGTGATATTGTTCAAGAAATAAGCAACATATTTATGTACAGGGTAGTAGTGTCTGGATATGGCGGTGTGCTCTTCAGTGTGCTTTTAACTGTTGTTAAGAAGTATACTTTTTATTTTTAGTAATAAAACAGCTGTGAAAAAGAACTGCATTATTAATTATTATAAGAACCCAAAATAAAACACAGTTAGTGACTGTGACACCGGCAGCACATGCAGTGTTTTCTGGGCCGGATGAACCACTCCCCCAGCCCTCTGCCTGCAGTTACCACAGTAACCACACCTTTCCTCCAAAATAGCTTAGAACAGTTGGTGTTTCCTGTTTTTCGAGCGATTTCCTGTGAAGTATGCCATGTTAAAAGGATATCAGTAAGAAGGGCTGTGCAGGGCATCAGCCATGGCAATGGTGACTGCCACACACAGAAAAGCAAACAAAAGACTGTAG
>NW_026985741.1:0-7312 GCF_018555375.3 Anguilla rostrata | reverse complement strand
AGCAACCACCTAGCAACACCATAGCAACCACCTAGAACTCCATAGCAACCACCTAGCAACATCCTAGCAACCACTTCGAATACCCTAGCAACCCCCTAGTAACACCCTAGCGAACACCTAGAACTCCATAGCAACCACCTAGCAACACCCTAGCAACCGCCTAGAACTCCATAGCAACCACCTAGCAACCGCCTAGAACTCCATAGCAACCACCTAGCAACACCCTAGCAACCACCTAGAACTCCATAGCAACCACCTATCAACACCCTAGCAACGGCCTAGAACTCCATAGCAACCACCTAGCAACACCAGAGTAACCACCTAGAACTCCATAGCAACCACCTAGCAACATCCTAGCAACCACTAGAACTCCTAGCAACCACTAGCAACACCCTAGCAACCACCTAGAACTCCATAGCAACCACCTAGCAACCACCTAGCAACCGCCTAGAACTCCATAGCAACCACCTAGCAAACACCCTAGCAACCGCCTAGAACTCCATAGCAACCGCCTAGCAACACCCTAGCAACCCCTAGAACTCCATAGCAACCACCTAGCAACACCCTAGCAACCACCTAGAACTCCATAGCAACCACCTTGCAACACCCTAGCAACCACCTAGAACTCCAAAGCAACCAACTAGCAACACCCTAGCAACCGCCTAGAACTCCATAGCAACCACCTAGCAACACCATAGCAACGGCCTAGAACTCCATAGCAACCACCTAGCAACACCCTAGCAACGCCAAGAACTCCATAGCAACCACCTAGCAACACCCTAGCAACACCTGGAACACCATAGCAACACCCCTAGAACTCCCATAGCAACACCTAGCAACACCCTAGCAACCACCTGAACCCATAGCAACCACCTAGCAACACCCTAGCAACCACCTGAACCCAGAACACTGCCTAGCAACACTATAGCAACACCTAGCAACAGCCTAGCAACCACCTAGCAACACCCTAGCAACACCCTAGCAACCGCCTATAACTCCATAGCAACCACCTAGCAACATCCTAGCAGCCACCTGGAATACCCTAGCAACACCCTAGCAACTGCCTATAACTCCATAGCAAACCATAGCAACAACCTAGCAACATGCTAGCAACCACCTAGCAACACCCTAGCAACACCTAGCAACCGCCTAAAACTCCATAGCAACCACTAGCAACATCCTGGCAGCACCTGGAATACCCTAGCAACACCCTAGCAACCCTATAACTCCATAGCACCATAACAACTGCCTAGCAACACCCTAGCAACCGCCTAGAACTCCATAGCAACCACCTACCAACCACTTAGCATACCCTAGCAACCACCTAGCAATGCCCTAGCAACCACCTGGAGCTCAATAGCAACCACCTGAAACTCCATAGCAACCACCTAGCACCACCCTAGCGACCACCTAGAATTCCATGAAACCACTTAGAACTCCATAGAACCACCTAGCAACACCCTAGCAACTGCCTCAGACATCATAGCAACTACCTACCACTGTTCACTCCGTTCAGCACAAAGTCAACTTTGCGTTGGCGGCAACCACACTTCACAATTTCTGCAGGAATTGTCTAGTTATTATTATTATTCTTTCCGCCTGTTTTTTGGACCGCTACTCCTCCCAGAGTTTTTGCACCACATACACGTGCAATATGTCAAAACGAGCGGCTTGATCGGGAATGGTGTGCTATTACTTTGTGGAATGATTGGTTGCACGGTTTTTGAAAAATTTGAATTTTTGTGGGCAATTTTTCCCCATAGGGAATGAATGGCGGAATGTTCACCCTTGTGATGTCACAATGCTCTGTCTTCTCACCCTTGTGATGTCACAATGCCCTGTCTTCTAGCAGCAGTACTCTGGTCTCTCTCTAGATTTGAACATTCTGCCATTCATCTCTATGGGGAAAAATTGCCCACAAATTGTCCAATGCCTCATTGGACATGGTAGAGAGTACTCTATCCATTGGTGTAGATCAGCCTCGCCCCTCTTCCTGATTGGCCGATTTTTGATATTTCATAACTTTTGAACCGTTTGTCATAAAGAACTATGGGTCGCGTCATTGGACTCAGTAAAGACCTAGCAACCGCCTAGAACTCCATAGCAACCTCCTAGCAACACCCTAGCAACCACTTAGAACACCCTAGCAACGGCCTAGAACTCCATAGCAACCACCTAACAACACACTAGCAACCACCTGGAACACCATAGCAAATGCCTGGCAACACCCTAGCAACCGGCTATAACGCCATAGCAAACACCTAGCAACACCATAGCAACCATCTAGAACACCATAGCAACTACCTAGCAACACCCTAGCAACCACCTGGAAAACCATAGCAACCACCTAGCAACATCCTAACAACCACCTAGAATACCGTAGCAACACCCTAGCAACCGCCTATAACTCCATAGCAACCGCCTAGCAACACCCTAGCAACCACCTGAAACACCATAGCAACCACCAAGCAACACCCTAGCACCCAGCTGGAACACCATAACAACTGCCTAGCAACCCCCTAGAAACCGCCTATTACTCCATAGCAACCATCTAGCAACATCCTAGCAACCACCTGGAACACCATAGCAACCACCTAGCAACACCCTAGCAACCGCCTAGAACTCCATAGAACCACCTAGCAACACCGTAGCAACAGCCTCAATCTCCATTGCAACCTCCTAGCAACACCCTTGACACCACCTAAAACACCAAAGTCACCACCAGAACATCATAGCAACTACCTTCCACTGTTCACTCTGTTCAGTAGAAAGTCGACTTTGCATTGGCGGCAACCACACTTCACAATTTCTGCAGGAATTTTTATGCCCAATTTTTCCCCATAGAGATGAATGGAGAAGGTGACGTCATTCATATGCGAACGGTGAAGTTACAGCATTGGTCGGCTTTGCACACGTGATGCGGTCAGCTCTACGGTCTCAGCAGCCAGGATAGGAAATAGCTGATTGCGGAAGTGAAAGAACGATATTCAAAATGAAAAATTACAAATGAAAACGCTGTCAGCTAGGTATATCAACAAACATATGGCTTAGGCATACCCAGAAGTCCTCAATAATAATAGTATTTCACGAGATATTACGACAAATTCGTTGACGACGTTTCGTCACACTGCAGCGTCTTAGAATGCTAGTGCTAACAAACAGTCATGGCTTTAAGCGATAATGAGAGCACTTTCGGTTGACCTAAAAAAAACGATATTAAAAAACCAAAAACAGAGTGCTGTTATACCTGGTTAGAAAGCTTATGCTGTCAGCTACTGAATAAACGAATTTTCAAACAAGCCAGACTTTGCGTATTTGCATGCTAGTGCTAAAAAAAGAGCGAATACGTTCTATGACATGATGACATAGCTTTCGGTTGACCTAAAAAACGATATTAAAAAAACAAAAATAGACGTGCTGTTATACCTGGTTAGAAAGCTTATGCTTCAGTACTGAATAAACTAATTTTCAAACAAGCCAGACTTTGCGTATTTGCATGCTAGTGCTAACAAAGAGCGAATACGTTCTATACATAGCTTTTGGTTGACCTAAAAAAACGATATTAAAAAAAACAAAATAGACGTGCTGTTATACCTGGTTAGAAAGCTTATGCTCTCAGCTACTGAATAAACGAATTTTCGAAAAGCCAGACTTTAAAAAGTACAACAACGCCGTCAACAAGCACGTGTGCAGAAGCTTAAGGTCCGGTCTAACCCAGAAATTTGGGTCGGCTAACACGTAGTAGGCTATCCTGTGTCTATGAGTTCGTATCTAAGGTAAACAGATTAAACTCGAATTGCAGCACAGTAAATGTTTTATTTGAATGGTAAAAATGAGCTGAACTTAACGTAAAAAACCCTAAATCAATCACATTAATCTCCCTAGCCCTGTCTTGCTTTTTAAAATGGAGCGGTTGTGCAGTGCAGATATAACGTTTTTTCCAAGACCCTCTGAAGTGGCCAGCTAGCTTTATGATTCGCCGTCACTCGTCACAGCATACCGGGGAGTAAAACGCCTGATCTCAAGATTGATGAAGGGTTTAATTTAGCTCTGAATACGTGAGTTGCAAATGAAATCGTTGCCGTGATGTTATATCATGTATACCATACTATGTCTCTGCTCATGCTACAGAAACTGTTCGCTCCGTTCAGCACAAAGTTGACTTTGCGTTGGCGGCAACCACACATCACAATTTCTGCAGGAATTGTCTAGTTTATTAGTGTGGTTGCCTTAGGGCAACTACACTATTATTATTGCACATATTATTATTGTTAGTGTGGTTGCCTTAGGGCAACTACACTATTATTATTGCACATATTTATTATTATTATTAGTGTGGTTGCCTTAGGGCTCCCCACCACATACACGTGCAATATGTCAAATCGAGCGGCTTGATCGGGAATGGTGTGCTATTACTTTGTGGAAAGATTGGTTGCTCGGTTTTTGAAAAATTTGAATTTTTCTGGGCAATTTTTCCCATAGAGAATGAATGGCGGAATGTTCACCTTTGTGATGTCACAATGCCCTGTCTTCTCACCCTTGTGATGTCACAAGCCTGTCTTCTGGCAGCAGTACTCTGGTCTCTCTCTAGATTTGAACATTTGGCCATCATCTCTATGGGGAAAAATTGCCCACAAATTGTGCAATGCTCATTGGACATGGTAGAGAGTCCATTGTCCATTGGTGGAGATCAGCCTCGCCCCCCTTCCTGATTGGCCGATGTTTTATATTTCATAACTTTTGAAAACGTTTGTCATAGAGAACTATGGGGCGCGTCATTGGACTCAGTAAAGACCTAGCAACCGCCCTAGAACTCCATAGCAACCCCCTAGCAACACCCTAGCAAACCACCTAAAACACCCCAGCAACGGCCTAGAACTCCATAGCAACCACCTAACAACACACTAGCAACCACTATAACTCCATAGCAACCGCTAGCACACCCTAGCAACCGCCTATAACTCCATAGCAACAACCTAGCAACACCCTAGCAACCACCTAGAACTCCATAGCAACCACCTAGCAACACCCTAGCAACACCCTAGCAACCGCCTAGAACTCCATAGCAACCACCTAGCAACACCCTAGCAACCGCCTAGAACTCCATAGCAACCACCTAGCAACACTGTAGCAACCACCTAGCAACACCCTAGCAACCACTTAGAATACCCTAGCAACCCCCTAGCAACACCCTAACAACCACCTAGAACTCCATAGCAACCACCTAGCAACACCCTAGCAACACCTAGAATACCCTAGCAACACCCTAGCAACCGCCTATAACTCCTAGCAACCGCCTAGCAACACCCTAGCAACCACCTAGAAACTCCATAGCAACCCTAGCAACACCCTAGCAACCGCCTAGAACTCCATAGCAACCACCTAGCAACACCCTAGCAACACCCTAGCAAACCCCCTAGAACTCCATAGCAACCATCTAGCAACACCCTGCAACGGCCTAGAACTCCATAGCAACCCTAGCACAACATAGCAACCACCTAGAACTCCATAGCAACCACCTAGCAACATCCTAGCAACCACTTCGAATACCCTAGCAACACCCTAGCAACCACCTAGAACCCCCATAGCAAAACCACCTAGCAAGACCCTAGCAACCGCCTAGAACTCCATAGCAACTGCTAGCAACCCCTAAGAACTCCATAGCAAACCCCCCTAGCAACACCCTAGCAAACCCCCTAAACTCCAGAGCAAACCACTAGCAAACACCCTAGCAACACCCTAGCAACCACCTAGAATCCATAGCAACCCCCTAGCAACACACTAGCAACGGCCTAGAACTCCATAGCAACCCCTAGCAAAACCATAGCAACCGCCTAGAACCCATAGCAACCACCTAGCAACACCCTAGCAACCACCTAGAACTCCATAGCAACCACCTATCAACACCCTAGCAACCACCTGGAACACCATAGCAACCACCTAGCAACACCCTAGCAACCACTTGGAACACCATAATTGCCTAGAAACACCCTAGCAACCTCTTGGAACACCATAGCAACCACCTAGCAACACCCTAGCAACCACCTAGAACTCCATAGCAACCACCTAGCAACACCCTAGCAACCACCTAGAACTCCATAGCAACCACCTAGCAACACCCTAGCAACGGCCTAGAACTCCTTAGCAACCGCCTAAAACTCCATAGCAACCACCTAGCAACACCCTAGCAACCACCTAGCAACACCATAGCAACTGCCTAGAACTCCATAGCACCACCTAGCAACACCCTAGCAACCACTTGGAACACCATAACAACTGCCTAGCAACACCCTAGCAACCGCCTATAACTTCATAGCAACCACCTAGAATACCCTAGCAACCCCCAAGCAACCACCTGGAACTCCATAGCAACCACCCAAAAACACACTAGCAACCACTTGGAACACCATAGCAAATGCCTAGCAACACCCTAGCAACCAGCTATAACTCCAAAGCAACCACCTAGCAACACTATAGCAACCACCTAGAACTCCATAGCAACCACCTAGCAACACCCTAGCAACCACCTGGAACACCATAGCAACCACCTAGCAACACCCTAGCAACCACCTGTAACACCAGAACAACTGCCTAGCATCACTATAGCAACAACCTAGCAACATGCTAGCAACCACCTAGCAACACCCTAGCAACACCCTAGCAACCGCCTATAACTCCATAGCAACCACCTAGCAACATCCTAGCAGCCACCTGGAATACCCTAGCAACACCCTAGCAACTGCCTATAACTCCATAGCAAACCATAGCAACAACCTAGCAACATGCTAGCAACCACCTAGCAACACCCTAGCAACACCCTAGCAACCGCCTATAACTCCATAGCAACCACCTAGCAACATCCTTGCAGCCACCTGGAATACCCTAGCAACACCCTAGCAACTGCCTATAACTCCATAGCACCATAACAACTGCCTAGCAACACCCTAGCAACCGCCTAGAACTCCATAGCAACCACCTACCAACCACTTAGCATACCCTAGCAACCACCTAGCAATGCCCTAGCAACCACCTGGAGCTCAATAGCAACCACCTGAAACTCCATAGCAACCACCTAGCACCACCCTAGCGACCGCCTAGAATTCCATGAAACCACTTAGAACTCCATAGAACCACCTAGCAACACCCTAGCAACTGCCTCAGACATCATAGCAACTACCTACCACTGTTCACTCCGTTCAGCACAAAGTCGACTGCGTTAGCGGCAACCACACTTCACAATTTCTGCAGGAATTGTCTAGTTCTTTTTATTATTATTATTCCACCCATTTTTTGGACCGCTACTCCTCCCAGA
>NW_026985740.1:0-7570 GCF_018555375.3 Anguilla rostrata | reverse complement strand
ACCCCAACTTGATAGCACTTTCTCTAGAAAAAAAAGAATTATGCTAAAGTTGAGGTACAGTTAAAACAGCATCCACAGTAATGTAGACATGAATGATCCATGTGGACAAACAGAAAGTCCCCCTTGTATTCTGCGAGTTTGTAAACTATCTGTCTGTTTCCTGACGGTTTGAGTCCCTACCTCCGTTGCAGCTACCCTCAAATTAAGTACTTATGATTCAATGTTATAAAATAATACTTCTGTTTGAAATCACCCAACTGAGTAGGCTTTGAAAAATGATCCTAGGTTGCTTGTTGAATTTTTACTGATTGCAAATTTAAGGTGCATTGTCCTCTGAAAAATACTCCATCAAGAAAGCGCTTACTGAATAAATCATAACAAGTGAATGCTTTTGAGAGAGTACAAACTGTGTTTTGATTTAAATTATAAATATGTAACCATTTTTACCAATTCTCTACTGAGACATTTATAGCTGATCAGTCAACCAGCACCGGTTCCTGGGGCTATCCAACTGAGGTACAAGTACTCCAGATATCGCCAAAGTTAATGAATTTTTTACATAGCCTCGTGCAATGTGTCAAAAAAGTGAGGCAAAACCGTAAATTTGAAACGCACTCACTTAAATTGTTCCTTGAAGAATCCCAAATTGAATCCTGGTATCTGTCCTCCCAATCCTTCAAATTACTTGTGTTGTTCCTCATAGATTCCTCCTGGTTATAACTCTTGTATGACTGATGTCTGACTAATGGGGCTCAACGCCCCACCCCAGTCATCTGCCATTGTTATAGAATCACTGACCATCATGTTGATGTGTTGCGAACGATCTTAAGGGAGAGAACTGACAGATTTGTCTGGCACCTAAAATCACAATTATTTGGAAAGAGAAAGATATAAGCTAAAATTACTGTAAGCGGACTTGATGGTCAGAAATACATGATAGGTCATCACAAAAGTAGAGAAGCGCATTTAAACTTGCTGTGCTATTGCAAAATATCTTCACCTGTCATGAAAATTTGAATCTACGTCACAAGTATTGCAATCCCAAAATGAATCACATACTTTTAAATGTCACAAATGAATGTGCCAGTTTGAAATAACCCAAATGTGTAGGTTTCCAATACATTGCTTGTTGCAAGGAGTCAACAGGTGTTGTACGCCGAAAAGCACCCCAACAATAAGCACGTACGGGGAAAAAATAAACGTTCAACCTTCCGAATCAAGAGCCCCAATCATGTTCAGAAGAGGACTAAATACAATTCAACCATTCTCTTCAACCTAGGTCCATGGCTGTTTCTGAAACATTTCCTTGAAGTTCATGACTGCCAAAATTACCCCAACTTGACAGCACTATTTTTTTTTTAGAAAAAACAGAATTGTGCTAAACTTGAGGTATAGAAAATGCAGCTTACAGTGTAAAACAGACAGGCTAGATCCCTGTCGAAGAAACAGAGCCCTCCCTCATCTCCTATGAACTTGCAGATTATCTGTCTGTAACATGGTGAATTGAATGTGTGCCACAATTGCAGCTACCCCAAAATGAAGCACTTACTGATAAAAGACACAAATTAGTACTCCAGATTGAAGTTACCCAAATGTTGACTTTCAAAATGTGCATCTCTTCAAAATGACTTGCTGCAATGCACATTCTCCACTGAACGATACCCTGTCAAAGAGAACTAAATAAAAATGTAGAGTAAGTGTATATTTTTGTCAGTCCCAATTTTGTTTCTAAATCATTTTAAATGATAGTGTGACTGCTTTCGTTCTTAGATGATTTCCAGGTAGTCATGATTGCCAAATATACCCCAATGGATAGCATTTTCTCTAGAGTCCGACTGTATATCTGAATATTCACGTGATACTGTGACTGCCTTTTATTATGAATATTTCCTTTGAGATAAGTTTGCCTAAAATATGCCCAACTTGATAGCACTTTCTTCAGGAATAACAGAATTGAGCTTAAAGTGAGGTATAGTTAGAGCAGCAATTTCCAGTAAATCTCAAGATTGCCAATATACACCCAACTTGTGCTTTCCTCCAGAGTCCTAATGTATATCGAAGGAATTAGTCACGTGATCACGTGATGTCATTCTTACTGATATTATATAATTTCCTTCGAGATAAGTGTGCCAAAATATTGCCCAATTGATAGCATTTCTCAGAATAACAGAATTGAGCAAAGGCGGGATCTAGAGTTTATGAGCAGCCTTCCAGTGTTTTATAACAATGAACATCACAGTCTTTAGGATGAACTGGAGCACGCCTCATCTGCTTGTTTGTTGACTGAAGACTTAATATATGCCACCATTGCAGCTACCCCAAAATGAAGCACTTGACTGATGAATTGACACAAAATTAGTACTCCAGATTGAAGTACCCAAATGTTGACTTCCAAAATGTGTTTCTCTCAACACGATTTTCTGCTATTCACATTGTTCCACGAAAATATCCCTGTCAAATAGAAGTAACTAAAAATTGCAAACAGAGTAAGTGTATGTTTTTGTCAGTCCCAATTTGTTTCTAAATCATTTTAAATGATAGTGTGATGCTTGCGTCATAGATGATTTCCAGGAAGTTCATGATTGCACAAAAAGATACCCCAACTTGATAGCACTTTCGCTAGAAAAAAAAAGTATGTATGCTAAATTGAGGTACGTTAAAACAGAATCAACAGTAATGTAGACAGATTGATCCATGTGGACAAAACAGAAAGTCCCCTTTGTATCTGCGATGTCTTGTAAAAGTTCTGTCTGTTTCCTGAAGTTGGTTTGAGTCCCTACTTGTTGCAGCACTAAAATGTAAGTACTTATGATTCAACGTTTATAAATAAACTTCTTCTGGTTTGAAATCCACCCAACTGCCGTAGTGCTTTGAAAAATGAGCCTAGGTTGCTTGTGGATTTTTTAGCTGATGCAAAATTTAGGTGAATTGTCCTCTGACAAATTACGCCATCAAGAAAGCGCTTACTGAATCAAATCATAACAAGTGAATGCTTTTGAGCGAGTTACCAAACGTGTGTTTTGATTTAAATTATAAATTGTTAACCATTTTACCAATTCTCTACTGAGACATTTTTAGCTGATCCAGTCAACCCGTACGGTTATGGCGGACTATCCAACTGAGGGACAAGTACTCCAGTATCGCACAGTAATGCATTTTTTACATAGCCTCGTGCAATGTGTCAAAAAAAGTGACGGGCACAAAACCGTAAATGTGAAACGCACCACTTTTAAATGTTCCTTGAAGAATCCCAAATTGAATCTGGTATCTGATCATCCCAATCCTTCAAAAATTACTTGTGTGTTCCTCATAGATTCCTCCTGGTTCATTAAAACTATTGTATACTGATGTCTGATAATGGGGCTCAAACGCCCCACCCCAGTCATCTGCCATTGTTTATAGAATCACTGACCATCAGTATGTGTTGCGATACGATCTTAAGGGCGGAGAAACTGACAATGTTGTGGCACCTAAAATTACACAATTATTTGTGGAAAGAGAACGATATAGCTAAAATTACTGTTAAGACGGACTGATGCGTCAAGGAAATACATGATAGGTCACACAAAAGTTAGCCGACGCGCATTAAATTGCTGTGCTATTGCACAATATCATGAACATGTCATGAAAATTTGAATCTAAGTCACAAGTATTGCAATCCCAAAATGAATCACCTACTTTTAAAATGTTCACAAATGAAGTGTGCCCGTTTGAAAAAACCCAATTGTAGGTTTCCAATACATCTGCTGGTGCAAGGAGTCACCAGGTGTGTACGCCGGAAAAGCACCCCAAACAATAAGAACGTACGGGGAAAAAAAACTAAACGTTCACCCGTCCGAAGAAAGAGCCCAAATCATGTCAGAGCGGACCTAACACAATTCAACCATTTTTTTCCCTTAAACCTAGGTCCTGGTGTTGTCTGAAACATTTCCTTGAAGTCATGACTGCCAAAATTACCCCAAACTGACAGCTACTATTTTTTTTTTAGGAAAAAACCGAATTGTGCTAAAAATTGGGTATAGACAATGCAGCTACTGTGTAAAACAGAACAGGCTAGATCCCTGTCGAAGAAAACAGAGACTCCTCCTCTTATGAACTTGCAGAGTATCTGTCTGTAACATGGTGAATTGGAGATGGTTGCCACAATTGAGCTACCCCAAAATGAAAAGCACTTACTGATTAAAAGCACAAATTAGTACTCCAGATTGAACGTTACCCAATGTTGACTTTCAAAATGTGCAGCTCTTCAAAAATGATTTGCTGCATATGCACATTCTCCATGAACGATACCCGTCAAAGAGACTAAATAAAAAAATGTAGAGTCAAGTGTATAATTTTTGTCAGTCCAATTTTTGTTTCTAAATCACTTTTAAAGATAGTGTGACTGCTTTCGTGCTTAGATGATTACAGGTAGTTCATGAATTGCAAATATATACCCCAACTGGGATAGCATTTTCTTAGAGTCCTTAAATGTATATCTGAAGCTTTCCACGTGTACTGTGACTGCACGTTCACTGATAATTTCCTTTTGAGATAACGTTTGTACCGAAATATGGCACCAACTTGATAGCACTTTCTTCAGAATAACAGAATTGAGCTAAAGTTGAGGTATAGTTAGAGCAGCAATTTCCAGTAATCTCAAGATTGCCAAAATATAACCCAACTTGATAGCATTTCCTCCAGAGTCCTAACTGTATATCTGAATTATTCACGTGATACTGTGACTGTCATTCTTACTGTATAATTCCTTCGAGATAAAGTTTGCCAAAATATGCCCAACTTGATAGCACTTTCTTCAGAATAACGAATTGAGCTAAAGTTGCGGTATAGTTAGAGCAGTTTCCCGTGTTAAACTGACATCACAGTTCTTTTAGGATGAACTGGAGCACGCCTCATCTGCTGTTTTTTGACTGAAGACTTAAATATATGCCACAATTGCAGCTACCCAAAATGAAGCACTTACTGATGAATGACACAAATTAGTACTCCAGATTGAAGTTACCCAAATGTTGACTTCCAAAATGTGTTTCTCTTCAACACGATTTGCTGCTATTCAATTGTCCACTAAAATATACCCTGTCAAATAGAAGTAACTAAAAATCAGAGTAAGTGTATGTTTTTGTCAGTCCCAATTTTGTTTCTAAATCATTTTAAATGATAGTGGGGGACTGCTTTCGTTCCTAGATGATTTCCAGGAAGTTCATGATTCCCAAAAAATATCCCCCAAAAAAAAAAAAAAAAAAAAAAAAAAAAAAAAAAAAAAAAAAAAAAAAAAAAAAAAAAAAAAAAAAAAAAAAAAAAAAAAAAAAAAAAAAAAAAAAAAAAAAAAAAAAAAAAAAAAAAAAAAAAAAAAAAAAAAAAAAAAAAAAAAAAAAAAAAAAAAAAAAAAAAAAAAAAAAAAAAAAAAAAAAAAAAAAAAAAAAAAAAAAAAAAAAAAAAAAAAAAAAAAAAAAAAAAAAAAAAAAAAAAAAAAAAAAAAAAAAAAAAAAAAAAAAAAAAAAAAAAAAAAAAAAAAAAAAAAAAAAAAAAAAAAAAAAAAAAAAAAAAAAAAAAAAAAAAAAAAAAAAAAAAAAAAAAAAAAAATTTTTTTTTTTTTTTTTTTTTTTTTTTTTTTTTTTTTTTTTTTTTTTTTTTTTTTTTTTTTTTTTTTTTTTTTTTTTTTTTTTTTTTTTTTTTTTTTTTTTTTTTTTTTTTTTTTTTTTTTTTTTTTTTTTTTTTTTTTTTTTTTTTTTTTTTTTTTTTTTTTTTTTTTTTTTTTTTTTTTTTTTTTTTTTTTTTTTTTTTTTTTTTTTTTTTTTTTTTTTTTTTTTTTTTTTTTTTTTTTTTTTTTTTTTTTTTTTTTTTTTTTTTTTTTTTTTTTTTTTTTTTTTTTTTTTTTTTTTTTTTTTTTTTTTTTTTTTTTTTTTTTTTTTTTTTTTTTTTTTTTTTTTTTTTTTTTTTTTTAGAAAAAACAGATTGTGCTAAACTTGGGGTATGAAAATGCAGCTTACAGTTAAAACAGACGGCTAGATCCCTGTCGAAAAACAGAGCCTCCCTCATCTCCTATGAACTTGCAGATTATCGTCTTAACATGGTGAATTGAATGTGTGCCAAAATTTGCAGCTACCCCAAAATGAAGCACTTATGATAAAAGACACAAATTAGTACCCCAGATTGAAGTTACCCAAATGTTGACTTTCAAAATGTGCATCTCTTCAAAATGACTTGCCCCCCCAAATGCACATTCTCCACTGAACGATACCCTGTCAAAGAAAAACTAAATAAAATGTAGAGTAAGTGTATATTTTTGTCAGTCCCAATTTTTTTTTCTAAATCATTTTAAATGAAGAGTGTGACTGCTTTCGTTCTTAGATGATTTCCAGGTAGTTCATGATTGCCAATTATACCCCAACTGGATAGCATTTCTCTAGAGTCCTAACTGTATATCTGAATTATTCCACGTGATACTGTGACTGCCGTTCTTACTGAATAATTTCCTTCGAGATAAACTTTGCCAAAATTGCCCCAACTTGACAGCACTTTCTTCAGAATAACAGAATGAGCTAAAGTTGAGGTATAGTTAGAGCAGCAATTTCCAGTATCTCAAGATTGCCAAAATATAACCCAACTTGATAGCATTTCCTCCAGAGTCCTAACTGTATATCTGAATTATTCCACGTGATACTGTGACTGTCATTCTTACTGTATAATTTCCGTTCGAGATAAAGTTTGCCAAAATATGCCCCAACTTGATAGCACTTTCTTCAGAATAACAGAATTGAGCTAAAGTTGCGGTATAGTTAGAGCAGCTTCCCGTGTTAAACTGACAATCACAGTTCTTTAGGATGAACTGGAGCACGCCTCATCTGCTGTTTGTTGACTGAAGACTTAAATATATGCCACAATTGCAGCTACCCCCAAAATGAAGCACTTACTGATGAATGACACAAATTAGTACTCCAGATTGAAGTTACCCAAATGTTGACTTCAAAAAATGTGTTTCTCTTCAACACGATTTGCTGCTATTCACATTGTCCACTAAATATACCCTTCAAATAGAAGTAACTAAAATGCAGAGTAAGTGTATGTTTTTGTCAGTCCCCAATTTTGTTTCTAAATCATTTTAAATGATAGTGTGACTGCTTTCGTTCCTAGATGATTTCCAGGAAGTTCATGATTGCCAAAAAAAATACCCCAACTTGATAGCACTTTCTCTAGAAAAAAAAAGAATTATGCTAAGTTGAGGTACAGTTAAAACAGCATCCACAGTAATGTAGACATGAATGATCCATGTGGACAAACAGAAAGTCCCCCTTGTATTCTGCGAGTTTGTAAACTATCTGTCTGTTTCCTGACGGTTTGAGTCCCTACCTCCGTTGCAGCTACCCTCAAATAAGTACTTATGATTCAATGTTATAAAATAATACTTCTGTTTGAAATCACCCAACTGAGTAGGCTTTGAAAAATGATCCTAGGTTGCTTGTTGAATTTTTTACTGATTGCAAATTTAAGGTGCATTGTCCTCTGAAAAATACTCCATCAAGAAAGCGCTTACTGAATAAATCATAACAAGTGAATGCTTTTGAGAGAG